>NC_052308.1:5539438-5561938 GCF_016432855.1 Salvelinus namaycush
AAACATAGAATGCCCACCCCAACTCACGCCCTGACCAACTAAACACATACAAAATAACAGAAAACAGGTCAGGAACGTGACACCACCAGACTTTACAGTTGGGATGAGGTTGATGTTGGTGTGCTGTGCCTTTTTTTCTCCACACATAGTGTTGTGTGTATTCCTTTCAAAAACATTAGTTTCATCTGTCCACAGAATATTTTGCCAGTAGCGCTGTGGGACATCCAGGTGCTCTTTTGCAAACTTATTTTTTGGACAGCAGTGGCTTCTTCCATAGTGTTCTCCCATGAACACCATTCTTGTTTAGTGTTTTATGTATCTTAGACTCGTCAGAGATGTTAAAATGTTCCAGACATTTCTGTTAGTCTTTAGCTGACACTCCTGGATTCTTCTTAACCTCAATGAACATTCTGCGCTGTGATCTTGCAGTCATCTTTGCAGGCCGGCCACTCCTAGGAAGAGTAGCAACAGTGCTGAACTTTCTCCATTTTTATAGACAAGTTGTCTTACTGTAGACTGATGAACATGAAAGCTTTTAGAGACACAATTCAATTCAAGATACAAGTCAACAATTCGTAATTTTAGGTCTTCTGCGATCTCTTTTGTTTGAGGCATGGTTCACATCAGGAAATGCTTCTTGTGAATAGCAAACTCACATGTTGTTTTTTATAGTGCAGGGCAGCTCTAACCAATCTCGTCTGATTGATTTGACTCCAGGTTAGCTGACTCCTGACTTGGAGAAGTCATTAGCCTAGGGGTTCACATACTTTTTCCAACCTACACTGTCAATCCCCCCCCCCCCCCCCCCCCCCCCTCACCCCCCCCCCCCCTCCCCCCCCCCCCCCCCCCCCCCCCCCCCCCCCCCCCCCCCCCCCCCCCCCCCCCCCCCCCCCCCCCCCCCCCCCCCCCCCCCCCCCCCCCCCCCCCCCCCCCCCCCCCCCCCCCCCCCCCCCCCCCCCCCCCCCCCCCCCCCCCCCCCCCCCCCCCCCCCCCCCCACACACATATACACACATATACACACATATACACCCCCCCCCCCCCACACATATACACACATATACACACATATACACCCCCCCCCCACACACATATACACCCCCCCCCCCCCCCCCCCACACACACATATACAGACAGCTGCAGGAAAGAAGGAGTCCTTGCCGGCTGCTGCCCAGGGACAAAGTCGTTTGAAGAAGATATTTATTATTTATTTTTTTGCATTTTCCAATTAAGAACATTCAAAAGTGAAAAGATATTAGACAACAATTTGACAAAGAGACTGTAACAAACGAGCGTAAAAAATATTATATTAATTATATATACAAACATACAATAAATAAGTCATAATAAAAAGTAAAATAATAATAATAGAGACATTGGATCATATGGTCACCTGCCGTAGGCTACATATTATACATTACGTAGGCTACATATTATACATTACGTAGGCTACATATTATACATTACGTAGGCTACATATTATACATTACGTAGGCTACATATTATACATTACGTAGGCTACATATTATACATTACGTAGGCTACATATTATACATTACGTAGGCTACATATTATACATTACGTAGGCTACATATTATACATTACGTAGGCTACATATTATACATTACGTAGGCTACATATTATACATTACGTAGGCTACATATTATACATTACGTAGGCTACATATTATACATTACGTAGGCTACATATTATACATTACGTAGGCTACATATTATACATTACGTGTGAAACATTATATAAGGGTTATATAGAGGTGTAGTAGACCTTACAGTGAAATGCTGACTACAACAGGTGTAGTAGACCTTACAGTGAAATGATGAATACAACAGGTGTAAACCTTACAGTGAAATGCTGAATACAACAGGTGTAGTAGACCTTACAGTGAAATGCCGAATACAACAGGTGTAGTAGACCTTACAGTGAAATGCTGAATACAACAGGTGTAGTAGACCTTACAGTGAAATGCTGAATACAACAGGTGTAGTAGACCTTACAGTGAAATGCTGAATACAACAGGTGTAGACCTTACAGTGAAATGCTGAATACAACAGGTGTAGTAGACCTTACAGTGAAATGCTGAATACAACAGGTGTAGTAGACCTTACAGTGAAATGCTGAATACAACAGGTGTAGTAGACCTTACAGTGAAATGCCGAATACAACAGGTGTAGTAGACCTCACAGTGAAATGCCGAATACAACAGGTGTAGGAGACCTTACAGTGAAATGCCGAATACAACAGGTGTAGTAGACCTTACAGTGAAATGCTGAATACAACAGGTGTAGACCTCACAGTGAAATGCCGAATACAACAGGTGTAGTAGACCTTACAGTGAAATGCTGAATACAACAGGTGTAGACCTTACAGTGAAATGCTGAATACAACAGGTGTAGTAGACCTTACAGTGAAATGCTGAATACAACAGGTGTAGTAGACCTTACAGTGAAATGCTGAATACAACAGTTGTAGACCTTACAGTGAAATGCTGAATACAACAGGTGTAGACCTTACAGTGAAATGCTGAATACAACAGGTGTAGACCTTACAGTGAAATGCTGAATACAACAGGTGTAGACCTTACAGTGAAATGCTGAATACAACAGGTGTAGACCTTAGTGAAATGCTTACTTACAGGCTCTAACCAACAGTGCAGAAAAAAGGTGTGTGTGTGTGTGTGTCTGTGTGTGTGTGTGTGTGTAGGTAAGTAAAGAAATAAAACAACAGTAAAAATACATTTGAAAATAAGAGTAGCAAGGCTATATACAGACACCGGTTAGTCAGGCTTATTGAGGTAGTATGTACATGTAGATATGGTTAGATATGGTTGAACAGAGAGTAGCAGTAGCGTAAAAGAGGGGTTGGCGGGTGGTGGGTGGTGGGTGGGACACAATGCAGATAGCCCAGTTAGCCAATGTGCGGGAGCACTGGTTGGTCGGCCCAATTGAGGTAGTCTGTACATGGATGTATAGTTAAAGTGACTATGCATATATGATAAACAGAGAGTAGCAGCAGCGTAAAAGAGGGGTTGCTAGTCAATAAAAGGTTGCCAAATTCTGTAAAATGTCTCTAACTTATTCCTCAAGCAGTAAGTGATTTTCTCCAGTGGGATACAACTATTAACTTCCGATCGCCACATTGCAAATGCAGGGAGGAATCCCATTTCCATTTCAAGGCAATACATTTCTTGGCAATCGCTAGCAATATTTCTGTTAGCTTTATAGTATGGCTTTGCCTAAGATTGGTGTTAGTAAAGTTACCCAGTAGACAGACCTCCGGGCCTAAAGGGAATGCAACCCCGTGAATTGAGGATATGGTATCGCATACCCCCTGCCAGACACCGTGTAGTTCTGAACACTGCCAAGTGGAATGGAGGAATGTTCCTTCATCTGAGCCACATCTAAAACATAGGGAGGAGATATCAGGGTTGAACATGTGCAGTCTAGATGTGGTGATATAGAGCTGATGGAGGAAATTAAACTGGATCAGTCTGTATCTGGAGTTCAATGTGGATGTAACACCATCCCTGCATAGGTCACTCCATAGACCCTCATCAAGATCAATACCCAGATCTTTTTCCCATCTAACTCGGCGTTTATCTAGCTCAGGCAGTGTTAGTCCTGACAAGAGCATCATAAACACGGGAAATGTTCTTGAATAGGGGTTGGTCTGCGTGGCAGAGTTGTTCAATAGGTGACATCTTAGGTAGGTTCCATTGTCCCTTGAGAGACACCCTAATAAAGTTGTGTAGTTGTAGGTAGCTAAAGAAGTCCCTGTTAGGCAAGTGGTATTTCTGTTTCAGCTGATCAAAAGACATAAGAACTCCCTCCTCGTAACAATGTTCCAGAAGAGTGATCCCCTTATCAGACCAATGGTCTAAATTTACTATTCTGGAAAAACAAAGGGATCAATCTATTGTTCCGTAAAGGGGTTTTAGGGGAAAGGAATCCCCCTCGCCCGAACAGCTCATGCAGTTTGCACCATGCCAGGACAGAATGTATGATTAAAGGGTTGTCTGTGATGGTTTTTATAGACTTTCTGTCCTATTTGTAAAACAATTCTGCCCCAGTGTCATCATTTACCTCAAGCTTTTCAATGTTCAACCATGAGGCAGAGGGACCATTGTCAAACCTCTGAGCCAGAAACCTACACTGTGCAGCCCAGTAGTACATTCTAAAATTGGGGAGGTTTAAGCCCCCTTGACTGTAATCCAGGGTCAGTTTATCCAGGCCAACCCTAGGGGTTTTGCCGTGCCAGATAAACCGTCTGGTCAGCTTGTCGAGAGAGGAACAGAATGCTGCGGGAACAGGGATAGGGAGAGATTGAAACAGATATAGAAATCTGGGCAGGACATTCATTTTAATTACATTGATTCTACCCAGTAGAGTGAGAGGTAAGTCCATCAATTTACAAAGGTCACCCTCCACCTTTTACAACAAACTGGCCAGATTGATTTTATAGAGGTTGTTCAGGTTACCCTCCACCTTTTACAACCAGCTGGCCAGATTGATTTTATAGACTGTCTGGGATGTCTGTCTATCGACTGTCTGACTATCTGTCTGTCCATCTGTCTGTCTGTCGACTATCTGTCTGTCTGACTGTCTGTCTAACTGACTGTCTGGCCGTCTGTCTGTCTGTCTGAGATATCAGGAAGTCTCTCATGTCTGCCATGCTGTCATGATGTCACGCTGCCACGGTAAACCAATGGTCTGGGTCCACTGGGGTTTCACCTAAAGTCCACACACACACACATAGACACACACACAGAGACACAGACAGACAGACAGACAGACAGACAGACAGACACACACACACACAGGGTGTGTATTTCCACTGTGTAAACTATCCATCCCCGTACCCTTAGAATCCCTCTCTTTTGCCCAGAGGTTTCTAACAGCTGCCTAATATTCTCTAGTTGTAGCCTACTCTACTCTGGGCTTGACTTATACAAGTGGAAACCGGCAGACTAAAAATACTCCTCCTTGCTCCAGCCTCTGCTGCTCTGCTCTGGCCACCCAGGACCAACCCTTAAGATGTGTTATTTCTCTTGGAACTATAATATATAATATAAACTGAACACATTATCATTTGATTTGGTTTCTCTGCTCCCAGTTTAAAGGGCAAGCTGTGTGTGTGTGTGTGTGTGCGTGTGCGTGCGTGCGAACAGTGAAAGAGAGAAGAGGCATAGAGGAGTGATGGAGTGAGTGGATTAGACAGAGAAGGAGAAAAGCAAATGGCTCTCAGTGAGGTTCAGAAGCATTGGAAAAAGTGAGGAAGAGGAAGAGGAGGGCTTTTTTGGTGGATTTACGATGACGTCTTTTTCTTTTTTTTCTGGCTGGGTTTAGGTTGTTTAGAAGTAATTCCCTCAGAGAGCTGCAGCTGGTCCACAGCTGTGAACCAGTCTACTACTACACACACTTGTCTGCTCTATCCATCCCTCTTCTCCCCTCTGCTATTTCCTCTCCCTCTCCTCCTTAGATAGCAGTTGAAAGAGATGTTTGTGGTTAGGAGCATTGCTAACCTGATGGGCGACGGAGCTCTACTAGACACACAGAGAAGAAGAGTGAAGAGAGGACAGTGTTGAATATGAAGGGAGAGGGAGGAGAGGAGAGAGAGGCGAGGAGAGGATAGGGTGGAGGTAAGGAGAGGGTGAGAGGAGAGGGAGGAGAGGGTGGAGGTAAGGAGAGAGGGAGGAGAGGGTGGAGGTAAGGAGAGAGGGAGGAGAGTGTGGAGGCAAGGAGAGGGTGAGAGGAGAGGAAGGAGAGGGTGGAGGTAAGGAGTGAGGGAGGAGAGGGTGGAGGTAAGGAGAGAGGGAGGAGAGTGTGGAGGCAAGGAGAGGGTGAGAGGAGAGGGAGGAGAGGGTGGAGGTAAGGAGAGAGTGTGGAGATCAGGAAAGTGTAGTTAGGGAGGAGAGGGTGAGAGGAGAGGAAGGAGAGGGTGGAGGTAAGGAGAGAGGGTGGAGATCAGAGGAGAGGAGAGGGTGGAGGTTAGGGTTGCAAAGGGAGGGTATATTACTGGAAACTTTCAAAGTTTACCAGTAAACTACCAGAAAAGTATTTTACTATGTCAATATGTCTTTGTTGTCAATGTTTTGGCGTCAAACTGGTGGTCAAACTGGTGGTCAAATCGTCAATCATTGTAAGAGTTGCAGAGTTAATTGAAAATAATGCCATTGTTGATTAAATACTTTTTTCATTAATTTGTCTATTTTCTTTTGAATCATATGCTGTATTTACTAGAAACTCCTGGACAATATGGAGACAGATATAATAAATTAATACTATAAATGAATATCAATATCAGTTGATCAAGTATAAATTACCAAAGTTACGATAGATTGCCATAGATTTTCTGTTAATTGTCAAAATTACTGAAGATTCCGGTAGCGTTGGTGAACTACCGGTAGCTTCGGAACCCGTGTGGGGGTGCTATAGAGGAGTGGAGAGGGAGGAGAGAGAGTAGAAGAGAGGGGAGGCAGGAGAGGGTGGAGGTGCTATAGAGGAGTGGAGAGGGAGGAGAGAGAGTAGAAGAGAGGGGAGGGAGGAGAGGGTGGAGGTGCTATAGAGGAGTGGAGAGGGAGGAGAGAGAGTAGAAGAGAGGGGAGGCAGGAGAGGGAGGAGAGGAGAGGGTGGAGGTGCTATAGAGGAGTGGAGAGGGAGGAGAGAGAGTAGAAGAGAGGGGAGGCAGGAGAGGGAGGAGAGGGTGGAGGTGCTATAGAGGAGTGGAGAGGGAGGAGAGAGAGTAGAAGAGAGGGGAGGCAGGAGAGGGAGGAGAGGGTGGAGGTAAGGAGAGAGTGGAGGTATCTCTCTCCCTTTCTCTCCGTCTGTCTCTCTCTCTCTCTCTCTCGCTCTCTCTCTCTCTTTCTCTCTCTCTCTCTCTCTCTCCCTTTCTCTGTCTCTCTCTGTCTCTCTCTCTGTCTCTCTCTCTCTCTCTCCCTGTCTCTCTCTCACCCTCTCTCTCTGTCTCTCTCTCTCTGTCTCTCTCTCTCTCTCTCTCTCTCTCTCTCTCTCTCTCTCTCTCTCCCTTTCTCTGTCTCTCTCTCACCCTCTCTCTCTGTCAATTCAATTAAATTCAATTCAATTGACTTTATTGACATGGCAAGTTCATTATTACTTACATTGTCAAAGTATACATATCGAAAAATAAAAATCAAATATATATGTATATATATACAAAATATATATATATTTATATATAAATAAATGGTGGGACCAACAGCAATAATAACAGTAGTAGTGGACATGGGATTACCATTAACAACAACTACAACAACAATATTAATCAGAACAACAATAAATTAAAGCAACAGTAGTAGACCAGTGTCAATATGACTTGAGAAGACATATGACCTGGTATGAAAGACAAAACAAAACTAAGCTAAATGGGAAATATTATCAACATTACTTTGCATTTTTCACTGGCTGTCCCTCAGGTTGTGGCAGGAGGACACATATTTGGCTGCCAAAACTGCACATTTTGGCTTTTCACCCAATAAATATTTGATTTTTTCTTCATCTTTTATAGTTTCAAATTCTTTGTATTGAGTTATAATTTTGGGAAAGAAATATGCTCTTAGGTCTGAGTATTTGTCACAGTGTAGTAGGAAATGCACCTCTGTCTCTACCTCTCCCCTGGAGCAGAGTGAGCACAGCCTGTCCTCTCTGGGCAGCCAGGTTTGTCTGTGACGACCGGTCTCTATAGCCAGACGGTGCTCACTGAGTCTGTACCTAGTCAATGTTTTCCTCAGTTTTCTATCAGTCACAGTGGTCAGATAGTCTGCCACCATGTACTGTCTGTTTAGAGCCAAATAGCATTGAAGTTTACTTTGATTTTTTGTGGTGTCTTTCCAATAGGTTATATATTTTTCTTTTTGTTTTGTGATGATTTGGTTGGGCCAGATTTTCTGAGGGCTGTCCCGAGGCTCTATGGGGTTGGTTTGGGTTGGTGAACTGAGCCTCAGAACCAGCTGGCTGAGGGGACTCTTCTCTGGTTTCATCTCTTGACATTGTAGAGCTGTGTGATGGAATGTTTTAGGGTCACTTGTTTTTAGATGGTTGTAAAATTTGATGGCTCTTTTTTCTATTCGAATGAGGAGGGGGTATTGGCCCAATTCTGCCCTACATGCGTTATTTGGAGTTTTTCTTTGTACTTGCAATACAGTCTTGCAAAACTCTGCATGCAATATTTCAGTTGGATGTTTGTCCCATTTAGTAAATTCATTATTAGAGAGTGGACCCCATACTTCACTGCCATATAGAGCAATTGGTTCTATAACTGATTGAAAAATTTTGAGCCAGATTCTAATTGGAATTTCAATTTTGATGTTCCTTTTAATGGCATAGAATGCTCTTCTTGCTTTGTCTCTCAGCTCATTCACAGCCATGTGAAAGCTACCTGTGTTGCTGATATTTAGTCCTAGATATGTGTAGTTTTTGGTGTGTTCTAATAGAACTGTGTCCAAATAGAATTTATATTTGTCATCCTTATTTCCCGACCTTTTTTGGAATATCATTATATTTGTTTTTTTTAGGTTAACGGTCAGAGCCCAGGTCTGACAGAACCTGTGAAGACGATCTAGGTGCTGCTGTAACCCCTCTTTAGTGGGAGACAGCAGCACCAGGTCATCTGCGTACAGCAGACACTTGATTTCAGTGTTGTGTAGGGTGATACCAGGTGCTGCCGATTCTTCTAATGTTTTTGCCAATTCATTAATGTAGATGTTAAATAATGTTGGACTTATTGGGCAGCCCTGTTTCACTCCCCGCCCCTGAGAGAAGAAGTCTGTTTGCTTGTTGCCAATTTTAACCGCACATTTGTTTTTAGTGTACATTGATTTAATAAAATCATATGTTTTCCCTCCAATACCACTTTCTATTAGTTTATAAAATAAGACCTTCGTGCCAAATTGAATCAAATGCTTTCTTGAAATCTACAAAACACGAGTAGATTTTGCCTTTGTTTTGGTTAACTTGTTTATCAATTAGAGTGTGGAGGGTGTAAATGTGGTCTGTTGTACAATATATATTTTTTTAATCCAATCTGGCTTCTGCTCAGGATGTTGTGTTCGTCAAGGAAATGATGTAGTCTGCTATTTATAATACTGCAGAGAATTTTCCCCAAGTTGCTGTTAACGCAAATTCCTCTGTAATTATTTGGGTCAAATTTGTCTCCATTTTTATAGATTGGTGTGATCAATCCCTGGTTCCAAATATCGGGGAAAATACCTCCAGTGAGGATAATGTTGAAGAGTTTGAGTATAGCCAATTTTAATTTGTGGTCTGTATATTTGATCATTTCATTTAAAATACCATCAGCACCACAGGCCTTTTTGGGTTGGAGATTGCATAGTTTTTCCAATAATTCTTCTTCTGTAATTGGGGTATCTACAGGATTCTGATAGTCTTTGACTGCTAATTCAAGGATTTGTAATTTTTCTTGTATATCTTTTTGTTCTGGGCTCTTTGTTATATTGCTGTAGAGGTTTGCAAAGTGATTTCTCCACATATCCCCATTTTGGATAGCCAATTCCTCATGATGAGGTTTGTTTAATTTATTCCAATTCTCCCAGAAGTGGTTTGATTCTATGGATTCCTCAATTCCAACCAGCTGATTTCTAATGTGCTGTTCCTTTTTTGTTCTTAGGGTGCGTTTGTATTGCTTCAGTGTTTCCCCATATTGAAGGCGTATATTTTTGTTGTCTGGTTCTCTGTGTTTTTGATTAGATATATTTCTCAATGACTTTCTTAGATTTTTGCAATCATTATCAAACAATTTTTCATTATCTGTTATTTTTGGTTTGCTCTTATGCTTCTTTAGATTAGCCAAGGAGGCTAATTTGTCAAATATAAAGTTTATGTTCCTAACGGCCAAATTTACACCTTCATTGCTGAAGGAGAATGTTAAGGCTAAAAAGTTGTCCAGGAGAGATTGTATTTTTTGGCTACTAATTGCTTTTTGGTAGATGTCTGTACTGTTTGCACTCCATCTATAGGCTTGTTTAGTACCATGTAATTTATTGGGCCGTGATGCTTCATGGTTGGGTTCTGCTCTTCTCAGATACACTGTGATTCTACTGTGGTCTGAGAGAGGTGTTAGTGGGCTGACTGTGAAGGCTCTGAGAGATTCTGGGTTTAGGTCGGTGAGGAAGTAGTCTACAGTGCTGCTGCCAAGGGATGAGCTGTAGGTGTACCTACCAAAAGAGTCTCCTCTCAGCCTGCCATTGACTATGTACAGACCCAGTGTTCGACAGAGCCTCAGGAGCTGTACTCCGTTTTTGTTTTTCACTTTGTCATAGTTGTTTCTGTGGGGGTATGTGGGGAGGGAAAGGTTATTGCTTCCTGGTAGGTGTTTATCCCCATGACTGTTAATAGTGTCTTGTTCTTCTGCTGTTCTAGCATTCAGGTCTCCACAGACCAGTACGTTGCCTTGGGCCTGAAAGTGACTAATCTCCCCCTCTAGAATGGAGAAACTCTCTTCGTTGAAGTAGGGTGACTCTGACGGGGGAATGTATGTGGCACAGAGGAAGACGTTTTTATCTGTCAAGATAGCCTCCTTGTTGATTTTTAACCAGATAAAGAATTCTCCTGTTTTGATCAATTCGATTGAATTAATTAGTTCAGATTTATACCATATTAACATTCCCCCTGAGTCTCTGCCCTGTTTGATTCCTTTTAATTTAGTGGATGGTATGATTATCTCCCTATAACCTAGTGGACAGCCAGTGGAAACATCACCTCTGCACCATGTTTCCTGTAGTACTACAATATCAACATCATCAATTTCTTTCAGGAAGTCTGGGTTTCTGCTCTTTAGCCCAAAAGCAGAGGACTTCAATCCTTGTAAATTCCAACATGCAACGTAAAAAGACTTCATAACTTTTTTTTCTCTCTTTCTTTTCTTTACCTTTCAAAATGAGACAAACATTCAGAATCCAAGAAGAACCATTAAAACAGGATTTTTCAATTAAAGTAAACTCTTATTTTGCAAATGTGATTTGTTTATCATTTAAGATAGAATTTGTGTCATGCCACTTGGGTGGATGTAGTGTGAGGATGGTGGTGTTCTTGTGCTCATCTTACCATGACCCTCGGCCTATCACATGTGAGCATAGTAGACTCAGCATTTGTTTAATGTCACTCATTTGGTTGGTGGGGGCTGGGCCAGTTGCTCCTCTCACAGCCTGTGCGTAGCTCTGCCTGCTGGGCTGTGGCTCCTCCAGGTGTGGGTCTGCGGTGGGGAGGAGGGGGGTGGTAGGCCTCATCTGGGTGGCTCTGAAGCTGGGCTGGGGTGGTCTGTGCTGCGCTGGCTGTGGTGGGCATTGAGGTTGGTGGTGCTGTGGTCGTGGCTGGGGGGTCCAGGGTGCTGGTCCGGGGTGTTGTCTCGGTGATCTCGGCGGGGTGGAGATTGCTCCGCTGTTCCTGGGTGGAGAGGTCGGGCTGCGGTTTAAAGCGACGTCCTTGAGAGTCTTGGCAAGGATGGGGACTGTCTCCCTGTACAGGTGAACATGGTCATAGAGACAGTCCAGATCGAGGGTGGGATGGTGGGCCAGGTGTACATTGGGTCGCAGGGCACAGTCCCGGGATAGGCTGGCGTTTATTCTTTGGATTGTGGCAGGGTGGAAGTCCCTCCTCTGTAGAAGGGTTGACACTATGATTCTTGAGTTGGGGAAGATTGCGGAGGCCTTCTCAATCACTCCCCGTAGTGAAGTCGCCACCCTCTCCTGCTGAGCACGCAGGTCGTTGCTTCCGGTATGTATAATTATGTGGCTTGGCGACCCGAGATGGGCCTTATCAAGCAGCTCCATGGCACTCTGCGTTGTTGGGCACCACACCTTTCTCGTTTTGTGTCTAGGGAAAAGTTTATTCTCCTGGACATACTTCCCATTTGAGTCCATTAACAGGACGATGTCAGCCAGTGTTTCTTCTGGACTGGGGGGGGCAGAGTGGGGGCTGGTGGGTGTTGGAGCTGGGGTGTGGCTGGTCTGTGTCGGTGCCACTGTCAGTGGGAGGCTGTTCTGTGGGTTGGGGAGGAGGGGTGCAGCAGGCAGGGCTGGGGAAGTCTGGCTGGTTGAGCTGGGCTCCTCTGCTGTGTGAGGGCAGGTCATAGGGTGGTAATCTAGCTGCTCCTGCAGCCTGTCCTCTGCTCTCTTTCTCTCCTGCAGCTCCTCTCTTAGTGTGGTCAGCTCCTTATTGCTGCTCTGCCTGTCTTTTTGGAGCTCTCTCACCTCCTGTGTTAGATCAGCCAGCTCTCTCTTGAGTCCGTCTCTCTCTTGCTGAACCTCTTTCAGCTGTGTTGCAAGGCTGCTGTCCTGCTCTGTCCTCACCTTGGTTAGGAGCTCCTCTAAGGTGTGGTTGTCTGGTTGCTGCTTGCTCACGCTCTCCCTGAGCAGGACCACCTCCCCCTCCAGTTTGGTGAACTCATCCCTCATGGCAGCCATGGTGGTGAGGAGGGCCTGAGCCTGCTCTGCACTGAGGGGGTCGCTCTCCTCCTGTGGCGTGTCCTCCACTATGGTGGGAAGAGAGTTGCTGGATGTGCCTTTTTGGGTGGGGAGGGTAGGGGTGAGGGTGGTGCTGGTGGAGTTTGTCTTGTGGGAGGGCATGTCACTGGTGGTGTTCTTCTCTCTCTCCGCTCTCTCCTTAATGGTCTGAAAGTCTGTTTCAAACAGCCTGATGTTACCTTGCACCATGACAGTCCCAGTCTTGTAGAGGTTGATTGTTATCATGGTGCTGTCAGGGTCGTCTGTCTCTTTGATTTTCAGCTTCCACCCATTACAGATTCCCTCTTTCTTTATGCATGGGTAGTGAGAGCAGACTGCTGAGCGCCATGCATTTGGCTGGTCAGTGAGAAAGATGAGATTACTCACGTCACCGTTTTTGTAGAGGTCTGCAAAAAGGGTTTCTGGCCTCTCCTCTAGAAGTTTCTGTTTGAAAGCTTTCCTCATTGTGTCATTTTTGGCCTTTTCTGGGTAGAGAATGGATTCTGCGCTGAGGGGGAGTGGGGACATGGTGTCTGTGCGCTCTGCTACTACCGCTGCTGCTGCGCTGTTCTGCTGCCCCGTTGCCATGGCAACCGATTTGTTCGTCTGCTGTTCGCGCTACTTTAGTTCAAAAAACAGCAAAAAGAGTGAAAAATCCTCACACAAAAAACTGAAGATATGTTTACCGTTAGTCCGTGCTTCTTTTTGGTTTTCTCACTCAGTTTGGTCGTTTGATGTAGTTGTATTAACTGCCCTTGCTAGGTTTGTTCTAGCTCGTTTCTTCTGGCTAGCTTGTTAGTCTGCTGGCTAGGTCTTTGTTGTGTAGCTAGCTAGCTAGACTCAAAACGTCTTAACTTGAGGCGCAAAGTTACTTTTTTTTCTATTCTGAATGAATAGAGTTGTTGTTCATCACTTCTTGTCTGGAATTCTTCTTCGATTAGAGTGTTTATCTCATTCTAAAAACCAAAAAAAATCAAATATATCAGGAGCTCATGTTGAGCATGACTCTCTCTCTCTCTCTCTCTCCCTTTCTCTGTCTCTCTCTCACCCTCTCTCTCTGTCTCTCTCTCTCCCTTTCTCTGTCTCTCACTCTCTCTCATCCTCTCTCTGTCTCTCTCAATTTTTTCAATTCATTTCAATTTGCTTTATTGGCATGACGTAACAATGTACATATTGCCAAAGCTTACTTTGGATATTTACAATATTAATAAGAATTCTATTAATAAGAATCAAAATTGTCAACGGGACAACAGTAAAAACAATAACCAAGGGTTAAAATATCCATACATTGAACAATAACAATAAGCATACAGTAGAGGACATGTGCAGGTTGATTGGTCTGTCAGACACTGTCCCTCATCTTATGGCAGGCAGCAATGTAGTGCGCTGCCAACCCACAGCTCTGTGCGTCCTCTCCCAACAGGACGGGTAGCCTACTCTCATCAGAGAGGTCTTTGAAACCTTGAATAAGGGTTTCAAATTTGGGGAAAAGACACTCTCTATTTGTTTTATATTTTTGACATTTTGTCAGGAAATGCAGCTCTGTCTCAGGTTCTGCTGTGGTGCAGTGGTTACACAGCCTTTCCTCTACAGGGAGCCAGGTTTTCCTGTGTCTACCCTTCTCAATGGCAAGGCTGTGCTCAATGTCTCTCTCTCGCTCTCTCTCTCTCTCTCCCTTTCTCTGTCTCTCTCACTCTCTCTCACCCTCTTTCTCGGACTCTCTTGTATCTCTCTCTCTCCCTTTCTCTGTCTCGCTCGCTGACTCTCTCTCATCCTCTCTCTGTCTCTCTCAATTTTTTCAATTCAATTCAATTTTCTTTATTGGCATGACATAACAATGTGCATGTTGCCAAAGCTTAATTTGGATATTTACAATATGAAAATAATAAGAATTAAATTGTCAACGGGACAACAGTAAAAACAATAACCAAGGGACAAAATATCCATACATTGAACAATAACAATAAGCATACAGTAGAGGACATGTGCAGGTTGATTGGTCTGTCAGACACTGTCCCTCAATTTATGGCAGGCAGCAATGTAGTGCGCTGCCAACCCACAGCTCTCTGCGTCCTCCCCCTACTCTCATCAGAGAGGTCTTTGAAACCTTGAATAAGGGTTTCAAATTTGGGGAAATGACACTCTCTAATTGTTTTATATTTTTTACATTTTGTCAGGAAATGCCGCTCTCTCTCAGGTTCTGCTGTGGTGCAGTGGTTGCACAGCCTTTCCTCTACAGGGAGCCAGGTTTTCCTGTGTCTACCCTTCTCAATGGCAAGGCTGTGCTCAATGTCTCTCTCTCTCTCTCTCTGTCTCTCGGTCTCTCAGTCTCTCTTTCCCTCTCTCTATCTCTCCCTCTCTCTAGCTCTCTCTCTCTCTCTCTCTAGCTCTCTCCCTCTCTCTAGCTCTCTCTCTCTCTCTCTCTCTCTCTCTCTCTCTCTATCTCTCTAGCCATCTCTCTCTCTCTCTCTCTCTCTCTAGCCCTCTCTCTCTCTCTCTCTCTCTCTCTCTAGCTCTCTCTCTTTCTATCTCTCTAGCCATCTCTCTCTCTCTCTCTCTAGCCCTCTCTCCCTCTCTCTCTCTCTTTGTCTTTCTCTGTCTCTTTTCCTCTCTCCACAGTACTACAGTGTTAACTATAATTACCAAGCCTGATGTTTTTACCACACTGTACTCCTTTCCACCCTTCCCAAGGTGACAGGTGTGTGTTGCAGTTAGTGTGTGTGTGTGTGTGTGTTTGTGTGTGTGTGTGTGTGTGTGTGTGTGTGTGTGTGTGTGTGTGTGTGTGTGTGTGTGTGTGTGTGTGTGTGTGTGTGTGTGTGTGTGTGTGTGTGTGTGTGTGTGTGTGTGTGTGTTGCAGTATGAGTGTGTGTTGCAGTGTGTGTGTGTGTGTGTGGCAGTGTGTGTGTACGTGTGTGTGTGTGTGTACCGGAACGGTGACCTGGGGGGCGCTGAGGTACCGGAACGTGACCTTGGGGGCGCTGAGGTACCGGAACGGTGACCTGGGGGGCGCTGAGGTACCGGAACGGTGACCTGGGGGGCGCTGAGGTACCGGAACCTGACCTGGGGGGCGCTGAGGTACCGGAACGGTGACCTGGGGGGCGCTGAGGTACCGGAACGGTGACCTGGGGGGCGCTGAGGTACCTGAACGGTGACCTGGGGGGCGCTGAGGTACCGGAACGGTGACCTGGGGGGCGCTGAGGTACCGGAACGTGTGAGAAAAACTCCCATCACATTTGTGTTGTGGCAAAGAGCAGTATAGTCGAGGCATTTGCAGAAGTTGTACACTTTTCTTGTAGCTTAAGGTAATTCTGCATCCTTTTACATGACCAGAGACTTCAGCAGAATCGGTTTTAATACCGCACAAACGATCGAAATGACAGACGCCTTTGACACTGACGAACTGAGAATCTGAAATGAATTAAAACGACCTGGTCTTGAATCCGTCAATAGCCTAGGCCAAGGTGTGTGGAGACATATTGTACAATATGAGGAGGAAATGATAGTCCTAGAGATGCTCAGCTCTCTCGCCGGAGATGGCCGATGTGCTCGTGACAAAAGCCCTACAGATGATTAGAGTATTTTATTTTCAGCAGGAGCAGTACTTCCTGTATATAGCTCCACATTGATCTGGTACTTCCTGTATATATCTCCACGTTGATCTGGTACTCCCTGTATATAGCTCCACATTGATCTGGTACTTCCTGTATATATCTCCACATTGATCTGGTACTCCCTGTATATAGCTCCACATTGATCTGGTACTCCCTGTATATAGCTCCACATTGATCTGGTACTGGTACTCCCTGTATATAGCTCCACATTGATATGGTACTTCCTGTATATAACTCCACATTGATCTGGTACTTCCTGTATATAGCTCCACATTGATCTGGTACTCCCTGTATATAGCTCCACATTGATATGGTACTTCCTGTATATAGCTCCACATTGATATGGTACTCCCTGTATATATCTCCACATTGATCTGGTACTTCCTGTATATAGCTCCACATTGATATGGTACTCCCTGTATATATCTCCACATTGATCTGGTACTTCCTGTATATAGCTCCACATTGATATGGTACTCCCTGTATATATCTCCACATTGATCTAGTACTCCCTGTATATAGCTCCACATTGATCTGGTACTTCCTGTATATATCTCCACATTGATCTGGTACTCCCTGTATATAGCTCCACATTGATATGGTACTCCCTGTATATAGCTCCACATTGATCTGGTACTCCCTGTATATAACTCCACTTTTATCTGGTACTCCCTGTATATAACTCCACATTGATCTGGTACTTCCTGTATATAGCTCTACATTTATCTGGTACTTCCTGTATATAGCTCCACATTAATATGGCACTGGTACTCCCTGTATATAGCTCCACATTAATGTGGTAATGGTACTTCCTGTATATATCTCCATATTGATCTGGTACTTCCTGTATATAGCTCCACATTGATATGGGACTGGTACTTCCTGTATATAGCTCCACATTGATCTGGTACTTCCTGTATATATCTCCACATTAATATGGCACTGGTACTCCCTGTATATAGCTCCACATTGATCTGGTACTGGTACTTCCTGTATATAGCTCCACATTGATCTGGTACTGGTACTTC
Source organism: Salvelinus namaycush (assembly GCF_016432855.1). Taxonomy (NCBI): domain Eukaryota; kingdom Metazoa; phylum Chordata; class Actinopteri; order Salmoniformes; family Salmonidae; genus Salvelinus; species Salvelinus namaycush. Next base: position 5,556,569 of record NC_052308.1, read on the forward strand.
CTGTATATAGCTCCACATTGATCTGGTACTTCCTGTATATAGCTCCACATTGATCTGGTACTGGTACTTCCTGTATATAGCTCCACATTAATGTGGTACTGGTACTTCCTGTATATAACTCCACATTGATCTGGTACTTCCTGTATATAGCTCCACATTGATCTGGTACTGGTCCTTCCTGTATATAGCTCCACATTGATCTGGTACTTTCTGTATATAGCTCCACATTGATCTGGTACTGGTACTTCCTGTATATAATTCCACTTTGATCTGTTACTTCCTGTATATAGCTCCACATTGATCTGGTACTGGTACTTCCTGTATATAGCTCTACATTTATCTGGTACTTCCTGTATATAGCTCCACATTGATCTGGTACTTTCTGTATATAGCTCCACATTGATCTGGTACTGGTACTTCCTGTATATAGCTCCACATTGATCTGGTACTTCCTGTATATAGCTCCACATTGATCTGGTACTGGTACTCCCTGTATATAGCTCCACATTAATGTGGTACTGGTACTTCCTGTATATAACTCCACATTGATCTTGTACTTCCTGTATATAGCTCAACATTAATATGGTACTGGTACTCCCTTTATATAGCTCCACATTGATCAGGTCCTCCCTGTATATAGCGCCACATTGATCTGGTACTCCCTGTATATAGCTCCACATTGATCTGGTACTGGTACTCCCTTTATATAACTCCACATTGATCTGTTACTCCCTGTATATAGCTCCACATTAATATGGTACTGGTACTTCCTGTACATAGCTCCACATTGATCTGGTACTGGTACTTCCTGTATGTAGCTCCACATTGATCTGGTACTTCCTGTTTATAGCTCCACATTGATCTGGTACTGGTACTTCCTGCATATAGCTCCACATTGATCTGGTACTGGTACTCCCTGTATATAGCTCCACATTGATCTGGTACTCCCTGTACATAGCTCCACATTGATCTGGTACTGGTACTCCCTGTATATAGCTCCACATTGATCTGGTACTGGTACTCCCTGTATATAGCTCCACATTGATCTGGTACTGGTACTCCCTGTATATAGCTCCACATTGATCTGGTACTCCCTGCATATAGCTCCACATTGATCTGGTACTGGTACGTCCTGTATATAGCTCCACATTGATCTGGTACTTCCTGTATATAGCTCTACATTGATCTGGTACTTCCTGTATATAGCTCTACATTGATTGACCGCTATGCAATCTGGTTTCAGAGCTGGTCATGGGTGCACCTCAGCCACGCTCAAGGTCCTAAACGATATCTTAACTGCCATCGATAAGAAACAATACTGTGCAGCCGTATTCATTGACCTGGCCAAGGCTTTCGACTCTGTCAATCACCACATCCTCATCGGCAGACTCGACAGCCTTGGTTTCTCAATTGATTGCCTCGCCTGGTTCACCATCTACTTCTCTGATAGAGTTCAGTGTGTCAAATCGAAGGGTCTGTTGTCCGGGCCTCTGGCAGTCTCTATGGGGGTGCCACAGGGTTCAATTCTTGGACCGACTCTCTTCTCTGTATACATCAATGATGTCGCTCTTGCTGCTGGTGAGTCTCTGATCCACCTCTACGCAGACGACACCATTCTGTATACTTCTGGCCCTTCTTTGGACACTGTGTTAACAACCCTCCAGGCGAGCTTCAATGCCATACAACTCTCCTTCCGTGGCCTCCAATTGCTCTTAAATACAAGTAAAACTAAATGCATGCTCTTCAACCGATCGCTGCCTGCACCTGCCTGCCTGTCCAACATCACTACTCTGGACGGTTCTGACTTAGAATATGTGGACAACTACAAATACCTAGGTGTCTGGTTAGACTGTAAACTCTCCTTCCAGACTCACATCAAACATCTCCAATCCAAAGTTAAATCTAGAATTGGCTTCCTATTCCGCAACAAAGCATCCTTCACTCATGCTGCCAAACATACCCTTGTAAAACTGACCATCCTACCAAATCCTCAACTTCAGTGATGTCATTTACAAAATAGCCTCCAATACCCTACTCAATAAATTGGATGCAGTCTATCACAGTGCCATCCGTTTTGTCACCAAAGCCCCATATACTACCCACCACTGCGACCTGTACGCTCTCGTTGGCTGGCCCTCGCTTCATACTCGTCGCCAGACCCACTGGCTCCAGGTCATCTACAAGACCCTGCTAGGTAAAATCCCGCCTTATCTCAGCTCGCTGGTGACCAGAGCAGCACCCACCTGTAGCACGCGCTCCAGCAGGTATATCTCTCTGGTCACCCCCAAAACCAATTCTTCCTTTGGGCGCCTCTCCTTCCAGTTCTCTGCTGCCAATGACTGGAACGAACTACAAAAATCTCTGAAACTGGAAACACTTATCTCCCTCACTAGCTTTAAGCACCAGCTGTCAGAGCAGCTCACAGATTACTGCACCTGTACATAGCCCATCTATATTTAGCCCAAACAACTACCTCTTTTCCTACTGTATTTATTTATTTTGCTCCTTTGCACCCCATTATTTCTATCTCTACTTTGCACATTCTTCCACTGCAAATCAACCATTCCAGTGTTTTACTTGCTATATTGTATTTACTTCACCACCATGGCCTTTTTTTGCCTTCACCCCCCTTATCTCACCTCACTTGCTCACATTATATATAGACTTATTTTTCTACTGTATCATTGACTGTATGTTTGTTTTACTCCATGTGTAACTCTGTGTTGTTGTATGTGTCGAACTGCTTTGCTTTATCTTGGCCATGTCGCAATTGTAAATGAGAACTTGTTCTCAACTTGCCTACCTGGTTAAATCAAGGTAACATAAAAATAAATAAAAATTGATCTGGTACTTCCTGTATATAGCTCCACATTGATCTGGTACTGTTACCCCCTGTATATAGCTCCACATTAATATGGTACTGGTACTCCCTGTATATAGCTCTACATTGATCTGGTACTGGTACTTCCTATATATAACTCCACAATGATCTGGTACTTCCTGTATATAGCTCCACATTGATCTGGTATTGGTACTTCCTGTATATAGCTCCACATTGATCTGGTACTGGTACTTCCTGTATATAGCTCCACATTGATCTGGTACTGGTACTTCCTGTATATAGCTCCATATTGATCTGGTACTGGTACTTCCTGTATATAACTCCACATTGATCTGGTACTTCCTGTATATAGCTCCACATTGATCTGGTACTGGTACTTCCTGTATATAGCTCCCCATTGATCTGGTACTGGTACTTCCTGTATATAACTCCACATTGATCTGGTACTTCCTGTATATAGCTCCACATTGATCTGGTACTGGTACTCCCTGTATATAGCTCCACGTTGATCTGGTACTTCCTGTATATAGCTCTACATTGATCTGGTACTTCCTGTATGTAGCTCTACATTGATCTGGTACTTCCTGTATATAGCTCTACATTGATCTGGTACTTCCTGTATATAGCTCTACATTGATCTGGTACTTCATGTATATAGGTCCATTCCTGTGTATTTAATTTCTCTATTTTTCTTTGTATGATTATTGTATGCCTCTGCATCTTTGGGAAGGGCTCGTAAGCAAGCATTTCAAGGTTAAATCTATACCCGTTGTATTTGGTGCATGTCATTTGATTTTTACCAAGCCCGGGCCGGCCCAACCCAAATCAATTCTTAGTGTATCAGGTGTGGGCGCTGAAAAGGGGATGGAGGTGGGGGGGGGGGGGGGGGGGGGGGGGAGAATTAACGAGGAGGCAACTCAAATTAACTGTGATAGTTTGATTAGAACTTTTACATTCTAAACAGTGTAAAAAAAAAAAAATGTCATGCCACAAGAGATACCAGTTCCTGACAAAAAGATTCCGGGAACGAAACAGTCCAAAAACGTTGAGGTGCTGGATCCTGTTGCGGCTCAAATTAAGCCCTGGCGCCGCAGTGTGCTTAAAGGTGTTGAGCAGCATTTGATCTATCGTCAGTCACTCAGTCTCTGTATCAACAAGGGATGAACTTTTCAATCTGACGGTTATTCAGGGCCAAAATCAGCTGCCTGTAGACGACCAGCCTAGTTAACATGGACACAGTCTAACAGTAGTACACTCTCTCTATCTCTTTCTCTCTCTCGCTCTCTCACACACACATACACACACAGGAAAATGTTTACATGAATACAGTCATATATATGCCCCTTTTAGCAAACACTGTTATCCAATGGGATGTACGGTACAGTGAGTTCATAAATGTTTTGTATGTGAATGTAATCCCTTCAGGAATTGAATCCTCAACCTTGGCCTTGCTACCGTCACTCTCTTACCAACTGAGTCACACAGGGCCACACATAGTCAAACAGGCACAGAGCTCAAATAGATGGAATGATTGGACAGGCAGATGCTCATAGATGTGTACAGTCATAGCCTAATGTTTCAAATTTGTTTGCCCAGCTCCAAATGTAGTATTGATGATATACTAGCTGCTGGTACTCCCTGTATATGTAATATTGATAATATACTAGCTGCTGGTACTCCCTGTATATGACGTATTGATAATATACTAGCTGCTGGTACTCCCTGTATATGTAATATTGATAATATACTAGCTGCTGGTACTCCCTGTATATGACGTATTGATGATATACTAGCTGCTGGTACTCCCTGTATATGTAATATTGAAAATATACTAGCTGATGGTACTCCCTGTATATGTAGTATTGATGATATACTTGCTGCTGGTACTCCCTATATACGTAGTATTGATAACATACTAGCTGATGGTACTCCATGTATATGTAGTATTGATGATATACTAGCTGCTGGTACTCCCTGTATATGAAGTATTGATGATATACTAGCTGCTGGTACTCCCTGTATATGAAGTATTGATGATATACTAGCTACTGGTACTCCCTGTATATGAAGTATTGATCATATACTAGCTGCTGGTACTCCCTGTATATGAAGTATTGATGATATACTAGCTACTGGTACTCCCTGAATACGTAATATTGATAATATACTAGCTACAACGCTTCCTCTTGGATCATTATTCATTTTTTCACCAGTAAATAGTTGACTGTGTGTGTTGTGTGGGGCTGATGCAGCAGTGTTTATACATACATACACTGTATAGCTTTAGGACATAACAGTGTATATGTTTTTAAACTAGCTTACAAAGATTCCTTTCACAAAAACCTTTAGAATTTTTGTCCAGTATAGTGTTAAAGTAGTACGGTGGCTGCACTGTCCAGCTAGACTTATACAGCACGCTACAATGATGTCTCCACACTGGCCTTAAGTTGTGTAGATAGACACTGATAGGCCCCCATTACACCAGCTGACAGGAATTCAGAAAGGGAGTGGCCATAGGGGAGAGGGAA
>NC_052308.1:5564438-5654178 GCF_016432855.1 Salvelinus namaycush
ACAGTCACACACACACAGAGAAACACACACACAGTCACACACACACAGTCACACACACACACACACAGAGAAACACCAAACCGGGTCTGGTTTGTGGTGGGGTAGGTACAGGTAGGAGGTGTAGAATTAACCAAGGGGCTGACAGTTATTTTCTGTGGTGGTTTGGTTAGAGGACTGAGGTGTGGGAGCTTGGAGCTGGGAGCTTGTAGCTTGGAGCTTGGAGCTGGGAGCTTGGAGCTGGGAGCTTGGAGCTGGGAGCTGGGAGCTTGGAGCTGGGAGCTGGGAGCTTGGAGCTGGGAGCTGGGAGCTGGGAGCTTGGAGCTTGGAGCTGGGAGCGGGGAGCTGGGAGCGGCTAGGCCTGGGGGTTCCAGACTGGCTGGTGGTTGATTGGGTGGGGATACAGGCAGAACACAGCTCCTATACCCACAGAGGAGAGAGACTTGTTTGGTTAGCAGTTTGATTTATGGGACTGAGTTTTTAATACACGCCACAAAATAACATTGTGAAGTCACTCCACTGTGGCTGTAGCTGCAGCTTAGTGTTTCTCATTAAATATTGACCGTAACTAGAGGAGAGAGCACAGGATGCCACTACACCTGTCTAAGCACCACACACAGACTTACAGTTCTCTCTCTCTCTCTCCAGAAAAATAAACACACACACTCAGGTGCAAGCACACACTCTCTCTCTCTCTCTCACACACACACACACACACACACACACACACACAAACACACACACACACACACACACACACACACACACACACACACACACACACACACACACACACACACACACACACACACACACACACACACACACACACACACACACACACACACACACACACACACAGACTTACAATTCCCTCTCTCTCTCTCCAGAAACACACTGTCTGGTCTAAACACACTGTCTGGTCTAAACACACTGTCTGGTCTAAACACACTGTCTGGTCTAAACACACTGTCTGGTCTAAACACACTGTCTGGTCTAAACACTCTGTCTGGTCTAAACACACTGTCTGGTCTAAACACACTGTCTGGTCTAAACACACTGTCTGGTCTAAACACACTGTCTGGTCTAAACACACTGTCTGGTCTAAACACACTGTCTGGTCTAAACACACTGTCTGGTCTAAACACACTGTCTGGTCTAAACACACTGTCTGGTCTCACACACACCTGCCACACACACACCTGCCACACACACACCTGCCACACACACACACACACACACACACACACACACACACACACACACACACACACACACACACACACACACACACACACTTGCCATGCAGCTTGTGGATGCTCGCGCCACTGACAGGTGGAAGGCTGTATATCAGTGTTCAGGGGAACCAGCAAGGAGTCAGAGGGGGAGTCTGGGAGGCAAGGGGGTGTCAGGGGGGGAGTCTGGGAGGCAAGGGAGAGTCAGGGGGGGAGACATGGGGAGGAACCAGGGTGGGAACAGGAGGAGAGAGAGAGAGAGAAAAGCAAGAGGGAGAGTGGGTGAAAGAGAGAGAGAGAGAGAGAGAGAGAGAGAGAGAGAGAGAGAGAGAGAGAGAGAGAGAGAGAGAGAGAGAGAGAGAGAGAGAGAGAGAGAGAGAGAGAGGTATTTATTGGTTGGCGACAGCTGGACGTTCATAAGAGATCTCTATTTAGCACCTCACTTTCTCCATCATCATCACACACACATCTGAGACTGCTGCCAAATAATGTGCTCAATTACACAGGCGCTCTATGATGTGATGTAGGTTTTGGCAGCCTGTGTGGCCTGATCTGTTCTCAGAGATGTCTTATGTTCTCTAACACTTCTGTGACAGAATACCTAAACCACTTATCTATGCCTACGAATTTGGCTGTATGTCTGCTGCCTGGTGGAATGTTCTAGAATCATAGAACGTAACTTGTAGGAAGATTGAATAGACTAGAAATGACAGAGTTGTGGACCAGTCTCTCTTGTGATGGAGGATTCATGTTCTCTGTAGGGTGTTCTGTGTTTGGTGTCCTCTCTCTGTGTGTGAGGTGATATGTTGGGTGTTCTGTGTTTGGTGTCCTCTCTCTGTGTGTGAGGTGATATGTTGGGTGTCCTCTCTCTGTGTGTGAGGTGATATGTTGGGTGTCCTCTCTCTGTGTGTGAGGTGATATGTTGGGTGTCCTCTCTCTGTGTGTGAGGTGATATGTTGGGTGTCCCCTCTCTGTGTGTGAGGTGATATGTTGGGTGTTCTGTGTTTGGTGTCCTCTCTCTGTGTGTGAGGTGATATGTTGGGTGTTCTGTGTTTGGTGTCCTCTCTCTGTGTGTGCAAAGTGATGTACAGTGATACACTACATTACCAAAAGTATGTGGACACCTGCTCGTCGAACATCTCATTCCAAAATCATGGGCATTAATATGGAGTTGGTCCCCCCTTTGCTGCTAAAACAGCCTCCCCTCGTCTGGGAAGGCTTTCACTAGATGTTGGAACATTGCTGCGGGGACTTGCTTCCATTCAGCCACAAGAGCATTCGTGAGGCCGGGCACTGATGTTGGGGGATTAGGCCTGGCTCCCAGTCGGCGTCTCAATTCATCCCAAAGTTGTTTGATGGAGTTGAAGTCAAGGCTCTGTGCAGACCTTCACTGGACCTAACTATCTGGCGTGATGCCAGATGGTGAAGCGTGAAGCCAGATGGTGAAGCGTGAAGCCAGATGGTGAAGCGTGAAGCCAGATGGTGAAGCGTGATGCCAGATGGTGAAGCGTGAAGCCAGATGGTGAAGCGTGAAGCCAGATGGTGAAGCGTGAAGCCAGATGGTGAAGCGTGAAGCGTTTCTCTGGAAACGCGTTCACTCCAGAGAACGTGTTTCCACTGCTCCAGAGAACGTGTTTCCACTGCTCCAGAGAACGTGTTTCCACTGCTCCAGAGAACGTGTTTCCACTGCTCCAGAGTCCAATGGCGGCGAGCTTTACACCACGCCAGCCGACGCTTGGCATTAATCTTAGGCTTGTGTGCGGCTGCTCGGTCATGGAAACCCATTTCATGAAGCTCCCGAAGAACAGTTATTGTTCTGACGTTGCTTCCAGACGCAGTTTGGAACTCGGTAGTGAGTGTTTACGGGCTACGTACTTCAACACTCGGCGGTCCCGTTCTGTTAGCTTGCGTGGCCTAACAACTTTGCGGCTGAGCCGTTGTTGACCAGGGCAGCGCAAGCAGGGCAGAAATGTGACGAACTGAGGTGTTGGAAAGGTGGCATCCTATGAAGTAAGGCCATTCTACTGACAATGTTTGTCTATGGAGATTGCATGGCTGTGTGCTTGATTTTATACACCTGTCAGCAACGGGTGTGGATGAAATACTTTTGAAGAATCCGCTAATTTGAAGGCGGTGTCCACATGCCGTTGTATGTATAGTGTATGTTGTAGTAATTGCTGTGCTAAGTGCCTGTCAGAGCCTACAGCGGTAGCTGCAGCAGGATGTAACTAATAGTACCAGGAGTGATGTGGGGGCTTGTAATGAGAGAAGGTGCTCTGTAATTACACACACACACACACACACACACACACACACACACACACACACACACACACACACACACACACACACACACACACACACACAGAGAGAGAGAGAGACATACAGACACACACACAAACATTTCCTCTAATAGTGTCTCCATTATCTGTCGATCAGTGTGTATTGATCTCTTGTTTCTGGTCAGACACATAGCATTGACAGTGTGTATTGCAGCATGTATTTGGCCTGTGTCGTCAGTTTGGGGACAGACAGACAGACAGGCAGACAGACACTCAGACAGACAGACAGACAGTGTGTAGAACTTACTGCAGTAAATCACATTGTTTGTGTTCCTAAAGCCAGGCTAATCTCTCAGATCCTGTCCAGGCATATCAACAGCAGGATCACATGACTCCATGACCCTATGACCCCAGGATCCCACCATGGTCACTTTGGGTGGCATCAGAATAGTCTTAGACACACTGTCCCTTGTGTGTACACACACTGTCCCTTGTGTACACACACTGTCCCTCGTGTACACACTGTCCCACGTGTACACACTGTCCCTCGTGTACACACTGTCCCACGTGTACACACTGTCCCTCGTGTACACACTGTCCCACGTGTACACACTGTCCCACGTGTACACACTGTCCTTCGTGTACACACACACACTGTCCCTCGTGTACACACTGTCCTTCGTGTACACACACACACTGTCCCTTGTGTACACACATATTGTCCCTGTGTACACACTGTCCTTCGTGTACACACACACACTGTCCCTTGTGTACACACACTGTCCCTCGTGTACACACTGTCCCACGTGTACACACTGTCCTTTGTGTACACACACTGTACCTTGTGTACACACACTGTCCCTCGTGTACACACATATTGTCCCTGTGTACACACACACTGTCCCTCGTGTACACACTGTCCCACGTGTACACACTGTCCTTCGTGTACACACACACACACTGTCCCTTGTGTACACACATATTGTCCCTGTGTACACACTGTCCCTTGTGTACACACATATTGTCCCTGTGTACACACTGTCCCTTGTGTACACACATATTGTCCCTGTGTACACACTGTCCCTTGTGTACACACACACTGTCCCTCGTGTACACACACACTGTCCCTCGTGTACACACTGTCCTTCGTGTACACACACACACTGTCCCTTGTGTACACACATATTGTCCCTGTGTACACACTGTCCCTTGTGTACACACACACTGTCCCTTGTGTACACACACACTGTCCCTCGTGTACACACTGTCCTTCGTGTACACACACACACTGTCGCTTGTGTACACACACACTGTCCCTCGTGTTCACATACTGTCCCTCGTGTACACACACTGTCCCTCATGTACATGTAACAGTATAGCTTCTGTCCCTCTCCTCGCCCCTAACTGGGCTCGAACCAGGGACCCCCTGCACACATCGACAACAGCCACCCTCGAAGCATCGTTTCCCATCGCTCCACTAAAGCAGCGGCCCTTGCAGAGCAAGGGGAACAACTACTTCCAGGTCTCAGAGCGAGTGACGTCACAGATTGAAACACTATTAGCGTGCACCCCGCTAACTAACTAGCCATTTCACATTGGTTACATACACACTGTCCCTCGTGTACACACACTGTCCCTCATGTACATACTGTCCCTCGTGTACACACATTGTCCCTCGTGTACATACTGTCCCTCGTGTACACACACTGTCCCTCATGTACACACTGTCCCTCGTGTACACACTGTCCCTCGTGTACATACTGTCCCTCGTGTACACACACTGTCCCTCGTGTACATACTGTCCCTCGTGTACACACACTGTCCCTCGTGTACATACTGTCCCTCGTGTACACACACTGTCCCTCATGTACACACTGTCCCTCATGTACACACTGTCCCTCGTGTACACATACTGTCCCTCGTGTACACACACTGTCCCTCGTGTACACACACTGTCCCTCGTGTACACACACTGTCCCTCGTGTACACACACTGTCCCTCATGCACACACACTGTCCCTCGTGTACACACACTGACCCTCATGTACACACTGTCCCTCGTGTACATACTGTCCCTCGTGTACACACACTGTCCCTCATGTACACACTGTCCCTCATGTACACACACTGTCCCTCGTGTACACACACTGACCCTCATGTACACACTGTCCCTCATGTACAGTACACAGTGTCCCTCATGTACACACTGTCCCTCATGTACACACTGTCCCTCATGTACACACTGTCCCTCATGTACACACTGTCCCTCATGTACAGTACACAGTGTCCCTCATGTACACACTGTCCCTCATGTACACACTGTCCCTCATGTACAGTACACAGTGTCCCTCATGTACACACTGTCCCTCATGTACACACTGTCCCTCATGTACACGCAACACAAATGGCTTTGGGATTCAGCATGTGTACGCAAAATATGTCATAAATCAGTACTGCAGAGCTCTCCCTGTCCTCTGCCGTGTCTTGATTGTATTACTGTTGATGATATCTGGAAATGTGCATGTACACCCTGGCCCATCTACTGTTGCTCTCCCCAATTCTGACTTGTGCTCTGATATCTGCTTCACTGAGTTCTGCTCCCGTAAAAGCCTGGGTTTTCTGCACGTTAACAGGAGAAGCTTATTAGCTGAAATGGATCAATTGAAAGTGTAGGTTCACAGCTCCAATCCAGATGTGTTGGTCATTACTGAGACGTGGTTAAGGAAGAGTGTTTTGAATGCTGATGTTAACCTTTCTGGTTATAACCTTTTTCGGCAAGACAGATCTTCCAAAGGTGGGGGAGTGGCAATCTTTACCAAGGATCATCTTCAGTGCTCGGTTGTCTCCACCAAGTCTGTCCCCAAACAATTTGATTTGCTGGTTTTAAGCATTAACATTTCAAATAGCTCTTTGTTGACTGTTGCTGGCTGCTATTGTCCTCCATCATCACCGGCCTGTATCCTACCTGCCCAAACTTTCTCCTGGCCCCTTACACCAAGTCTGAATTTGTCCTGCTAGGTGGCCTAAACTGGGACATGCTTAAACTACCTGACCAAGTCCTAAAGCAATGGGACTCCCTAAATCTTTCTCAGATTATACCAATCCCACAAGATATGACTCCAAACACCCAGAAAGGGCTACTCTTCTTAATGTTATCCTCACAAATAATCCTGATAGGTATCAGTCTGGTGTTTTCTGTAATGACCTTAGTAATCACTGTTTTACAGCCTGTGTTCATAAAGGCTGCTCAGTGAAACGATCTGTCCTGATTTGTCATAGACACTTGCTAAAAAACTTTAATGAGCAAGCCTTCCTTCATGAACTGGCCTCTGTAAAATGGTATAGAATCAGCTTGATCCCCTTCTGTCGAAGACGCCTGGACCTTCTTTTTTGATATTTTCAGTGGTATTGTTAACAAACACGACACCATAAAGAAAATGAGAATTAAAAACAGGTTCAGCCCCTGGTTCGACCGTGATCTTGGAGAGTTACTCCACCTCAAGAATTGTATTTGGCGAAAGGCTCGGCACACGCATACTCAGGCTGACTGGCTCTCGTTCAGGCAAATTAGAAATGAGTGTACTCAGGCTATCCGGAAGGCCAAAGTTAGTTACTTTAAGGAGCAGATCTCTCTCTGTGGGTCTAACCCCAAGAAGTTCTGGAAAACGGACCTGGAGAAAAAGACCTGGAGAATAAACCCTCCTCCTAAACAGCTGCCCATGTCCCTTAACTTCTTTCAGCTAGGGGGCAGAATTTTTATGTTTGGAAAAATAACGTTCCCAAGGTAAACTGACTATTTCTCAGGTCCAGATGCTAGAATATGCATATAATTGACAGATTAGGATAGAAAACACTCTAAAGTTTCCAAAACTGTCAAAATATTGTCTGTGAGTATAACAGAACTGATTTTGCAGGCGAAAACCTGAGGAAATCCAACCCGGAAGTGCCTTTTATTTGGAAAAATCCCTGTTCCGTTGCCTGCCCCTCCTCCATTTAAAGGGGTATCAACCAGATTCCAATGTCCAATGGCTTCCTCAGGCTGTGACTAGGCTTTAGACATAGTTTCAAGCTTTTATTTTGAAAAATGAGCGAGATTTTTCAAAACGCGTCAGGTGTCCTTTGATTAGTTCCTGCGCGCGAGAGATGTAGCTCGACATTTTCTTTCTCTGTAGTATTGAATAGTTTACCATCCGGTTGAAATATTATCGATTATGTATGTTAAAAACAACCTGAGGATTGATTATAAAATCGTTTGACATGTTTCTACGAACATTACGGATACTTTTTGGAATTTTCGTCTGCCTTTCAGGACCGGAACGAGCCTGTGGTTTTCTGAACATAACGCGCAAACCAAATGGCGGTTTTCGGTTATAAAACTAATCTTTATCGAACAAAAATAACATTTATTGTGTAACTGGGAGTCTCGTGAGTGCAAACATCCGAAGATTATCAAAGGTAAGCGATTAATTTTATTGCTTTTCTGACTTTCGTGACCAAGCTAATTTGCGGCTAGCTGTTCTTACTGTTTTGTCTAGTGATTGATAAACTCACAAACGCTTGGATTGCTTTCGCTGTAAAGCATATTTTCAAAATCTGACATGATAGGTGGATTAACAACAAGCTAAGGTGTGTTTTGGTATATTTCACTTGTGATTTCATGATTATAAATATTTTTAGTTTTTTTTTTTTTTTTTTTGGCGCTCTGCATTTCAGCGGTTGTTTACGAAAATGATCCCGCTAAAGGGATCCGTGTGGCAAGAAGTTAATGTTGATGATGTGGTTGTTACTGACAAGGAGCACATGTCCGAGCTCTTTAATCACCACTTCATTAAGTCAGGATTCCTATTTGACTCAGTCATACCTCCTTGCCCGTCCAACCTTTCCTCGTCTCCCACCCCTTCTAATGCAACTATCCCTGATGCTTCTCCCTCTTTTTCCCTTGCCCTGCTACAAAGTTTCTCCCTGCAGGCAGTCACTGCTAGAGGAGTTCCTGAAAATGGGTCACATGGTTTAGACCCTTTCTTCTTTGTGGTTGCTGCCCCTATCATCGCCAAACCTATCTCCAACCTTTTTAACCTGTCTCTCCTTTCTGGGGAGGTTCCCATTGCTTGGAAGGCAGCCACGGTTCATCCTTTATTTAAAGGAGGAGATCAAGCTGCTCCTAACTGTTATAGGCCTACTTCTATTTTGCTCTGTTTATCAAAAGTGTTGGAAAAACTTGTCAATAATCACCTGACTGGCTTTCTTGATGTCTATAGTTTTCTCTCTGGTATGCAATCTGGTTTCCGCTCAGGTTATGGCTGTCTCACTGCAACCTTAAAGGTCCTCAGTGATGTCACCATTGCCCTTGATTCTAAGCAATATTGTGCTGCTATTTCTATACAGTAGACCATTACATTCTTGTGGGCCGGCTAAGGAGTATTGGTGTCTCTGAGGGGTCTTTGGCCTGGTTTGCTAACTACTTCTCTCGAAGAGTGCAGTGTATAAAATCAGAAAATCTGCTGTCTCAGCCACTGCCTGTCACCAAGGGAGTACCCCAAGGCACAATCCTAGGCCCCATGCTCTTCTCAATTTACATCAAACAACATAGCTCAGGCAGTAGGAAGCTCTCTCATCCATTTATATGCAGATGATACAGTCTTATACTTAGCTGGCCCCTCCCCGGATTTTGTGTTAAATGCTCTACAACAAAGCTTTCTTAGTGTCCAACAAGCTTTCTCTACCATTAACCTTGTTCTGAACACCTCCAAAACAAAGGTCATGTGGTTTGGTAAGAAGAATGCCCCTCTCCCCACAGGTGTGATTACGACCTCTGAGGGTTTAGAACTTGAGGTAGTCACCTCATACAAGTACTTGGGAGCATGGCTAGACGGTGCACTGTCCTTCTCTCAGCACACATCAAAGCTGCAGGCTAAAGTTAAATCTAGACTTGGTAATAGTTGCTCTTTCACCCCAGCTGCCAAACTAACCCTGATTCAGATGACCATCCCACCCATGCTAGATTACGGAAACATAATTTATAGATCGGCAGGTAAGGGTGCTCTCGAGCAGCTAGATGTTCTTACCATTCGGCCATCAGATTTGCCACCAATGCTCCTTATAGGACACATCACTGCACTCTATACTCCTCTGTAAACTGGTCATCTCTGTATACCCGTCGCAAGACCCACTGGTTGATGCTTATTTATTAAACCCTCTTAGGCCTTACTCTCCCCTATCTGAGATATCTACTGCAGCCCTCATCCTCCACATACAACACCTGTTCTGCCAGTCACATTCTGTTAAAGGTCCCCAAAGCACACACATCCCTGGGTCGCTCGTCTTTTCAGTTCGCTGCAGCTAGCGACTGGAACGAGCTGCAACAAACACTCAAACTGGACAGTTTTATCTCAATCTCTTCATTCAAAGAGTCAATCTTGGACACTCTTACTGACAGTTGTGGCTGTTTTGTGTGATGTATTGTTGTCTCTACCTTCTTGCCCTTCGTGCTATTGTCTGTGACCAATAATGTTTGTACCATGTTTTGTGCTGCTATCATGTTGTGTTGCTACCATGTTGTTGTCATGTTGTGTTGCTACCATGCTGTGTTGTCATGTGTTGCTGTTATGCTATGTTGTTGTCTTAGGTCTCTCTTCATGTAGTGTTGTGTTGTCTCTCTTGTTGTGATGTGTGTTTTGTTCTATATTAATATTGTATTTATTTATTTATTTTAATCCCAGGCCCCCGTCCCCGCAGGAGGCCTTTTGCCTTTTGGTAGACCGTCATTGTAAATAAGAATTTGTTCTTAACTGACTTGCCTAGTTAAATAAAGGTTAAAGAAAATACAATTAAAAAATAAAATGTGACAGGGCCTGGTGTGAATTAAAAGTACTGGTAGTATGTGTGTGTGTGTGTGTGTGTGTGTGTGTGTGTGTGTGTGTGTGTGTGTGTGTGTGTGTGTGTGTGTGTGTGTGTGTGTGTGTGTGTGTGTGTGTGTGTGTGTGTGTGTGTGTGTGTGTGTGTGTGTGTGTGTGTGTGTGTGCCTCTCCAAGTCTTCAGACGGTATCTGATCCTGAATGGTGTATCTAAATCAGAGGAGGCTGCTGAGGGGAGGACGGCTCATAATAATGGCCGGAACAGGGCAAATGGAATGGCATAAACACCAGGAAACCACGTGTTTGATGTATTTGATACCATTCCACTGATTCCTCTCCTGTCATTACCACAAGCCCGTCCTCCCACTTTAAGGTGCCACCAACCTCCTGTGATACAATTCTAGGTACTAAGTTATTATTGTGGTTGTGTCTCCTAACGGTGCTTCTCATTGTGTTTCTCTCCTCAGGGCGTCTTGTCCTGCCCTGTAACCCGAGCAGAGCACCAATGCCAGTGGACATGCAGCCACATCAGAGGCTGTATCATTATGAGTCTCCACCCAACCAGCCGCCCAGAGGGTAAGACAACACAACACAACAACAACACAACAACAACAACCCTTCCTCCTCTCCTACCTGCTGCAATATTATAATCAATTGATCTTTGAACAGTCTGTCACTATAAAGACACTAACAGACAGACATGAATGATTCATTCTTGTCCCTCCAAACCCAATAAAAAATTATCTGATGACTTGTCTAGTCCAGAGTTTTAAATGTATTTATTTTACTCACAAACAGACAACCAGAATTTTCAGAGTAGCTAAAAGCCTAAAAGGCCAGGTCCTGGAGCGAGTTAGCTGAGCTCTGCCCTCTTTCCTCCCCCTCCCTCTCTCCTCCCCCTTCCTCCCCCTCCTCTCCCCCTATACCACCCAGGTTGCGAGGTGAGCGGGCGAGGCAGTCTCTCTCTCTCTCTCTCTCTCTCTCTCTCTCTGACAGCTGCTAATTACAGGCCAGCCAGACCCGGCTGAGCTCTGCATGACTGCCCGCCCTACCGCCCGCCTGTACTCTGCTCAGGTTACCCTGCTAGAGGGAGGGAGAGAGGGGGGGTGAGAGAGAGATAGGGTAAGAGAAAGAAAGGGGAGTGAAGGGAGATGGGGTGAGAATAACAGAGGGAGAAATGTGAAAGAATTGAGGGAGGGAAAGAGAGTGAGAGAAAGGGGAGAGAGATAGGCAGAGAGAGAGGAGGGGGTGAGAAAGACAGGATAAAGAGAGAGAGAGGGTCAGAGAAAAGGGGGACAGGAAGGCAGAGAGGGAGAAAGAAAAGCTTAATTTACTTCTACCAGATTAGAGAGAAGTAAGAGAGATGGAGAGAGAAAGGGAGAGAGAAAGGAGGGAGAGAAAGCGAGAGGCAGAGAGAGACGGAGGGGGAAACCCGCCATAGTAGATTAGACAGAGAAGAGCAGCCTAAGCTCCTGTGTGGAGGAATACACGTTGTAGAGGAAGAATTAGAGAGCTGAAAGGGAGACTTAGAAGGTACAGGGATGAATGAAGTCTGCTCTACAGGAGAGAGAGAGAGAGAGAGGAGGAGAGAGAGAGGGGGGGAGGCAGGGAGAGAGAGAAAGAAAGAGAGAGAGAGAGAGGGAGAGGGAGTGAAAGAGAGGGAGTGAAAGGGATGAATGAAGTCTGCTCTACAGGAGAGAGAGAGAGAGGAGGAGAGAAAGAGGGAGGGAGGCAGGGAGAGAGAGAAAGAAAGAGGGAGAGGGAGTGAAAGAGAGGGAGTGAAAGAGAGAGAGAGAGGGGGAGAGAGAGAAAAAGACAGAGAGAGGGAGAGAGAGAGCGAGAGAGTGAGTGAGTGAGAGACAGAGGGAGAAAAAGAGCGAGAGAGAGAGAAGGAGAGAGAGAAGGAGAGAGAGAGGGAGAGAGACAGAGGAGAGAGGGAGCGAGAGAGAGAGGGAGAGAGAGAGAGGGAGAGGGAGTGAAAGAGAGAGGGGGAGGGAGATAGAGAGGGGGAGAAAGAGAAAAAGACAGAGGGAGAGAGAGCAAGAGAGTGAGACAGAGGGAGAAAAAGAGCGAGAGAGAGAGAGAGAGGGCGAGAGAGAGAGAGAGAAGGATAGAGAGAGAGCGAGAGAGAGGGAGAGAGACAGAGGAGAGAGGGAGAGAGAGAGGGAGCGAGAGAGAGGGAGCAAGAGGGAGAGCCAGGGAGAGAGCAAGAGAGAGAGAGGGAGAGATAGGGAGAGATAGAGAGAGGTGGTGGGAGAGAGAGAGAGAGAGAAAGACAGAGAGAGGGAGATTGAGAGAGAGAGATAGGGAGAGAGAGAAAGAGAGAAATAGGGAGGGAGAGAGAGAGAGAGAAAGAGAGAGAGAGATAGGGAGAGAAAGAAAGAGAGAGAGATATGGAGAGAAATAGAGACAGAGGGAGATTGAGAAAGAGATAGGGAGAGAGAGAGAGTAACGTTAAATGTATGAGAACATTGGAACATTGCTACCAGGCTTCCCTGGCCTGTTCAGTTTATAAATGAATAAACAGTTAGTGTCATAACATCTTTACCCTGAATAAGAGTGCAGCGCCACCTGCTGGTAAATGAAAAGCGCAGAAGTGATGAAATCCTGTGCTGGATAGGCAACCAACATGCTGTTTACTGTTCAGAAGTAGTTGTTACAGCATCGTAGTGTTAAACTATCTGTCTATTCTTTCTTCCTCTGTTTCTCTCTGCCTCTTTTTCTTATTTATTTTTATTTCACCTTTATTCAACCAGGTAGGCAAGTTGAGAACAAGTTCTCATTTACAACTGCGACCTGGTCAAGAATAAAGCAAAGCAGTTCGACACATACAACAACACATAGTTACACATTGAATAAACAAACATACAGTCAATAATACAGTAGAAAAAGTCTATATACAGTGAGTGCAAATGAGGTAAGATAAGGGAGGTAAAGGCAATAAATAGGCCATAGTGGTGAAGTAATTACAATATACCAATTAAACACTGAATGGTAGATGTGCAGAAGATGAATGTGCAGGTAGAGATACTGGGGTGCAAAGGAGCAAGATAAATAAATAAATACAGTACAAGGATGAGGTAGTTGGATGGGCTATTTACAGATGGGCTATGTACAGGTGCAGTGATCTGTGAGCTGCTCTGACATCTGGTGCTTAAAGTTAGTGAGGGAGATATGAGTCTCCAGCTTCAGTGATTTTTGCAGATCGTTCCAGTCATTGGCAGCAGAGAACTGGAAGGAAAGGCGGTCAAAGGAGGAAATTGGCTTTGGGGATGACCAGTGAGATATACCTGCTGGAGCGTGTGCTACGTGTGGGTGCTGCTATGGTGACCAGTGAGCTGAGATAAGGCGGGGCTTTACCTAGTAGGGTTTTGTAGATGACCTGGAGCCAGTGGGTTTGGCGACGAGTATGAAGCGAGGGCCAGCCAACGAGAGCATACAGGTCGCAATGGTGGGTAGTATATGGGGCTTTGGTGACAAAACGGATGGCACTGTGATAGACTGCATCCAATTTGTTGAGTAGAGTGTTGGAGGCTATTTTGTAAATGACATCACCGAAGTCGAGGATCGGTAGGATGGTCAGTTTTACAAGGGTATGTTTGGCAGCATGAGTGAAGGATGCTTTGTTGCGGAATAGGAAGCCAATTCTAGATTTAACTTTGGATTGGAGATGTTTGATGTGAGTCTGGAAGGAGAGTTTACAGTCTAACCAGACACCTAGGTATTTGTAGTCGTCCACATATTCTAAGTCAAAGCCGTCCAGAGTAGTGATGTTGGACAGGCAGGCAGGTGCAGGCAGCGATCGGTTGAAGAGCATATATTTAGTTTTACTTGTATTTAAGAGCAATTGGAGGCCACGGAAGGAGAGTTGTATGGCATTGAAGCTCGCCTGGAGGGTTGTTAGCACAGTGTCAAAAGAAGGGCCAGAAGTATACAGAATGGTGTTGTCTGCGTAGAGGTGGATCAGAGAATCACCAGCAGCAAGAGCGACATCATTGATGTATACAGAGAGTCGGCCCGAGAATTCAGAGAGACATCAGAGATTGTAACGTTCTCTGCTTCACGGAAACATGGCTCACTCAAGAGACGCTAACGGAGTTGGTGCAGCCAGCTGGTTTCTTCACGCATCGCGCCGACAGAAACAAACATCTTTCTGGTAAGAAGAGGGGCGGGGGTGTATGCCTTATGATTAACGAGACGTGGTGTGATCATAACAACATATAGGAACTCAAGTCATTCTGTTCACCTGATCTAGAATTCCTCACAATCAAATGTCGACCGCATTATCTACCAAGGGAATTCTCTTCGATTATAATCACAGCCGTATATATTCCCCCCCAAGCAGACACATCGATGGCCCTGAACAAACTTTATCTGACTCTTTGTAAACTGGAAACCACACACCCTGAGGCTGCATTCATCGTAGCTGGGGATTTTAACAAGGCTAATCTGAAAACAAAACTCCCTAAATTCTATCAGCATATCGATTGTGCTACCAGGGCTGGTAAAACCTTGGATCATTGTTATACTAACTTCCGCGACGCATATAAGGCCCTCCCCCGCCCTCCTTTCGGAAAAGCTGACCACGACTCCATTTTGTTGCTTCCAGCCTACAAACAGAAACTAAAACAACAAGCTCCCTCGCTCAGGTCTGTTCAACGCTGGTCCGACCAATCTGATTCCACGCTTCAAGACTGCTTCGATCACGTGGATTGGGATATGTTCCGCATTGCGTCCAACAACAATATTGACGAATACGCTGATTCGGTGAGCGAGTTCATTAGAAAGTGCATTGACGATGTCGTACCCACAGCAACGATTAAAACATTCCCAAACCAGAAACCGTGGATTGATGGCAGCATTCGCGTGAAATTGAAAGCGCGAACCACTGCTTTTAACCAGGGCAAGGTGACCGGAAACATGACCGAATACAAACAGTGTAGCTATTCTCTCCGCAAGGCAATCAAACAAGCTAAGTCCCAGTATAGAGACAAAGTAGAGTCGCAATTCAACAGCTCAGACACAAGAGGTATGTGGCAGGGTCTACAGTCAATCACGGATTACGAAAAGAAAACCAGCCCCGTCGCGGACCAGGATGTCTTGCTCCCAGACAGGCTAAATAACTTTTTTGCTCGCTTTGAGGACAATACAGTGCCACTGACACGGCCCGCTACCAAAACCTGCGGGCTCTCCTTCACTGCAGCCGAGGTGAGTAAAACATTTAAACGTGTTAACCCTCGCAAGGCTGCAGGCCCAGATGGCATTACCAGCCGCGTCCTCAGAGCATGCGCAGACCAGCTGGCTGGTGTGTTTAAGGACATATTCAATCAATCCTTATCCCAGTCTGCTGTTCCCACATGCTTCAAGAGGGCCACCATTGTTCCTGTTCCCAAGAAAGCTAAGGTAACTGAGCTAAACGACTACCGCCCCGTAGCACTCACTTCCGTCATCATGAAGTGCTTTGAGAGACTAGTCAAGGACCATATCACCTCCACCCTACCTGACACCCTAGACCCACTCCAATTTGCTTACCGACCCAATAGGTCCACAGACGACGCAATGGCAACCACACTGCACACTGCCCTAACCCATCTGGACAAGAGGAATACCTATGTGAGAATGCTGTTCATCGACTACAGCTCAGCATTTAACACCATAGTACCCTCCAAACTCGTCATCAAGCTCGAGACCCTGGGTCTCGACCCCGCCCTGTGCAACTGGGTCCTGGACTTCCTGACGGGCCGCCCCCAGGTGGTGAGGGTAGGTAACACCATCTCCACCCCGCTGATCCTCAACACCGGGGCCCCACAAGGGTGCGTTCTGAGCCCTCTCCTGTACTCCCTGTTCACCCACGACTGCGTGGCCATGCACGCCTCCAACTCAATCATCAAGTTTGCGGACGACACTACAGTGGTAGGCTTGATTACCAACAACGACGAGACGGCCTACAGGGAGGAGGTGAGGGCCCTCGGAGTGTGGTGTCAGGAAAATAACCTCACACTCAACGTCAACAAAACAAAGGAGATGATTGTGGACTTCAGGAAACAGCAGAGGGAGCACCCCCCTATCCACATCGACGGGACAGTAGTGGAGAAGGTGGAAAGTTTTAAGTTCCTCGGTGTACACATCACGGACAAACTGAATTGGTCCACCCACACAGACAGCGTTGTGAAGAAGGCGCAGCAGCGCCTCTTCAACCTCAGGAGGCTGAAGAAATTCGGCTTGTCACCAAAAGCACTCACAAACTTCTACAGATGCACAATCGAGAGCATCCTGTCGGACTGTATCACCGCCTGGTACGGCAACTGCTCCGCCCACAACCGTAAGGCTCTCCAGAGGGTAGTGAGGTCTGCACAACGCATCACCGGGGGCAAACTACCTGCCCTCCAGGACACCTACACCACCCGATGTCACAGGAAGGCCATAAAGATCATCAAGGACAACAACCACCCAAGCCACTGCCTGTTCACCCCGCTATCATCCAGAAGGCGAGGTCAGTACAGGTGCATCAAAGCAGGGACCGAGAGACTGAAAAACAGCTTCTATCTCAAGGCCATCAGACTGTTAAACAGCCACCACTAACATTTAGTGGCCGCTGCCAACATACTGACTCAACTCCAGCCACTTTAATAATGGGAATTGATGGAAATTGTGTAAAAATGTACCACTAGCCACTTTAAACAATGCCACTTAATATAATGTTTACATACCCTACATTACTCATCTCATATGTATATGTATATACTGTACTCTATATCATCTACTGCATCTTGCCATCTTTATGTAATACATGTATCACTAGCCACTTTAAACTATGCCACTTTATGGTTACATACCCTACATTACTCATCTCATATGTATATACTGTACTCTATACCATCTACTGCATCTTGCCTATGCCGTTCTGTACCATCACTCATTCATATATCTTTATGTACATATTCTTTATCCCTTTACACTTGTGTGTATAAGGTAGTAGTTGTGGAATTGTTAGGTTAGATTACTTGTTGGTTATTACTGCATTGTCGGAACTAGAAGTACAAGCATTTCGCTACACTCGCATTAACATCTGCCAACCATGTGTATGTGACAAATAAAATTTGATTTGATTTGATTGATAAGAATTGACCCCTGTGGCACCTCCATAGAGACTGCCAGAGGTCCGGACAACAGGACCTCCGATTTGACATACTGAACTCTATCAGAGAAGTAGTTGGTAAACAAGGCGAGGCAATCATTTGAGAAACCAAGGCTGTTGAGTCTGCCGATAAGAAAGTGGTGATTGACAGGGTCAAAAGCCTTGGCCAGGTCGATGAATACGGCTGCACAGTATTGTTTCTTATCGTTGTCGGTTATGATGTCGTTTAGGACCTTGAGCGTGGCTGAGGTGCACCCATGACCAGCTCTGAAACCAGATTGCATAGCGGAGAAGGTAAGGTGGGAATCGAAATGGTCGGTAATCTGTTTGTTGACTTGGCTTTCGAAGACCTTAGAAAGGCAGGGCAGGATGGATATAGGTCTGAAACAGTTTGGGTCTAGAGTGTCTCCCCCTTTGAAGAGGGGGATGACCGCGACAGCTTTCCAATCTTTGGGAATCTCAGACGATACAAAAGAGAGATGGAACAGGCTAGTAATAGAGGTTGCAACAATTTTGGCTGATAATTTTAGAAAGAGAGTGTCCAGCCCGGCTGATTTGTATGGGTCCAGATTTTGCAGCTCTTTCAGAACATCAGCTATCTGGATTTGGGTGAAGGAGAAATGGGGGAGGCTTGGGTGAGTTGCTGTAGGGGGTGCCGGGCAGTTGACCGGGGTAGAGGTAGCCAGGTGGAAAGCATGGCCAGCATCAGAAAAATGCTTTTTGAAATTCTCAATTATAGTGGATTTATCAGTGGTGACGGTGTTTCCTAGCCTCAGTGCAGTGGGCAGCTGGGAGGAGGTGCTCTTATTCTCCATGGACTTCACAGTGTCCCAGAACTTTTTTGAGTTTGTGCTACAGGATGCAAATTTCTATTTGAAAAAGCTAACCTTAGCTTTCCTAACTGCCTGTGTATATTGCTTCCCAACTTCCCTGAAAGGTTGCATATCACGGGGGCTATTCGATGCTAATGCAGAACGCCACAGGATGTTTTTGTGCTGGTCAAGGGCAGTCAAGTCTTTAGAGACCAAGGGCTATATCTGTTCCTGCTTCAATTTTTGTTGAATGGAGCATGCTCATTTAAGATGGTGAGGAAGGCACTTTTAAAGAATAACCAGGCATCCTCTACTGACGGGATGAGGTCAATATCACTCTGCCTCCCTCCCCATTTGTCCCTTTCACTCCCTCTCTCCCTCTCTGTCTGACTGAACGCAGGGTAACCTCCGTCTATCCTCTCTCCCTCTCTCTCTTTCCGCCTCTCTCTACCTCTCTCTCTCTATCCCTCTCTCTATACATCCCTCTAACTCTCTCTCTATCCCTCTCCCTCTCTCTCGTAGTTGGTTGTGTAACTGTACTGTCAGGTCCTGATATCTTTATCTCGCTGTATGTCTCTGTGTGTCTCTGTGTGTCTCTGTGTGTATCTGTGTGTCTATGTGTGTCTCTGTGTGTCTCTGTATGTCTCTGTGTCTATCTGTGTGTCTCTGTATGTATCTGTGTGTCTCTGTGGGTCTCTGTGTGTCTCTGTGTGTCTCTGTATGTCTGTGTGTCTCTGTGTGTGTATGTCTCTGGATATCTCTGTGTGTAAATGTATGTCTCTGTGTCTCTCTGTGTGTCTCTGTATATCTCTGTGGGTCTATGTATTTATATGTGTCTCTCTGTATGTCTCTGTGTCTCTCTGTGTGTCTCTCTGCGTGTCTCTCTGCGTGTCTCTCTGCGTGTCTCTGTATATCTCTGTGGGTCTATGTATTTCTATGTGTCTCTCTGTATGTCTCTGTGTCTCTCTGTGTGTCTCTCTGCGTGTCTCTCTGCGTGTCTCTGTATATCTCTGTGGGTCTATGTATTTATATGTGTCTCTCTGTATGTCTCTGTGTCTCTCTGTGTCTCTGTGTGTCTGTATACTGTATTTCTCGGTGTGTCTCTGTGTGTCTGTATACTGTGTGTCTCTGTGTGTATATATACTGTATGTCTCTGTGTGTCTGTATACTGTGTGTCGGTATACTGTGTGTCTCTGTGTGTCTGTATACTGTGTGTCTCTGTGTGTCTGTATACTGTGTGTCTCTGTGTGTCTGTATACTGTGTGTCTCTGTGTGTCTGTATACTGTGTGTCTCTGTGTGTCTGTATACTGTGTGTCTCTGTGTGTCTGTATACTGTGTGTCTCTGTGTGTCTGTATACTGTGTGTCTGTATACTGTGTGTCTCTGTGTGTCTGTATACTGTGTGTCTCTGTGTGTCTGTCTGCTTGTCTAGTCTTACTCCATCAGGAAGGTCACCCTACAGTGATGTGTCATCGCTCCGCGCTCCACTCCACAACGGCCAGCCTCTGGACTGCAGGAACATGTACAACCCTATGACCCCTAACCCCATGACCCCTAACCCCAGGACCAACCCTAACTCTGGGGTCAACCCCATGGACCAGTACATGCGGCCCCCTCTGGCCCCCCCACTGCACAGCATGATGGGACACCGCGGCATGAATCAGTCCTCCGATGGTGAGCCAGTCCTTTATTAATTGTATGATTGCAAAACTACCGGTAATTTACCAAAGTTACCAAAATCATCAGTAATTTTGGTAATTAACAGAAAATCTATGGCAAATCTATTGTCGCTTTTGTAATTTAAACTTGAATAACTTTTAAATTCATGTATAGTATTAATTTATTATATCTGTGTCCACATTGTCCAGGAGTTTCTAATAGATGGCCCATATGGTTTAAGAGAAAACAGACCAATTAATGAAAAATGCATCTAATCAACGTTATCATCATTATTTTCAATTACAACTCGTCCAACTATTGACTTTTTTCACAACTGCCACCAGTTTGACGCAAAAACATTGACAACAAATACATATTGACATAGTTTTCAAAAAAAATGAATAAGGATATTTCATGCTTAAACCCTCATATTAAACATCAATGTTATTCACTAAAATCAATCAATCAATCAAATGTATTTATAAAGCCCTTCTGACATCAGCTGATATCTCAAAGTGCTGTACAGAAACCCAGCCTAAAACCCCAAACAGCAAGCAATGCAGGTGTAGAAGCACGGTGGCTAGGAAAAACTCCCTAGAAAGGCCAGAACCTAGGAAGAAACCTAGAGAGGAGCCAGGCTATGAGGGGTGGCCAGTCCTCTTCTGGCTGTGCCGGGTGGAGATTATAACAGAGCATAGTTCAAATGTTCATAGATGACCAGCAGGGTCAAATAATAATAATCACAGTGGTTGTAGAGGGTGCAACAGGTCAGCACCTCAGGAGTAAATGTCAGTTGGCTTTTCATAGCCGATCATTCAGAGTATCTCTACTCCTCCTGCTGTCTCTAGAGAGTTGAAAACAGCAGGTCCGGGACAGGTAGCACGTCCGGTGAACAGGTCAGGATTCCATAGCCGCAGGCAGAACAGTTGAAACTGGAGCAGCAGCACGACCAGGTGGACTGGGGACAGCAAGGAGTCATCAGGCCAGGTAGTCCTGAGGCATGGTCCTAGGGCTCAGGTCCTCTGAGAGAGAGAAAGAAAGAAAGAGAGAATTAGAGATTTTTTTTCAATCATCTTATTGAATTATTTCATATATTTTACATGTGATAAAGCCACACAAAGGGCCAGAGATTATTACAGACTCCAGTGATAATCTGAAGGACCCAAAAGGGCCACTAGATGTCGTGTGATAAATTACATAAAATCCTTGAAAGATACCAACATTCTGGTAGTTTACAAGTAAACCTTGAACGTTTCCAGTAATATACCCTCCCTTTGCAACCCTAATCATGTGAATAACTTAATGACCTTTAACCTCATTATAACCAGAGACAGAGGCTCTATCTCAATTAGTCTTTCCTCCATTCCTCCCGAATCTTAGCCTCCTTCTCACCCATGACGTGAAGCAGCAGTCAGAATTGGGCATGTTCCTTAAGCCAGTAATAATGTGATTATTCTCCTTCTCTGTGCTTGTCCAGGTGGTAACAGCTCTCCCTACTGTCAGAACAACCTCATGTCATCCCACTATGGCTTCCCCCACGGCCACGGATCAGACCACATGGGAGGCGGTAAGACAATAACTGGGTTGTGTTCATTAGGCACCAAATGGAAGAAAAAGGACTGAAACAGGGAGGGACTACCTGGACTTGTCTAATGAGAAATGCAAATTTGGTTTAAAAATGTTTTCCATTGCAACCCCCTCTCTCTCTGCTACCCGTCCCTCCCCCTCTCTCTCTACCCCCTCCCTGTTCCCCTTTCCCCAATCCCCTCTCTCTCTGCTACCCGTCCCTCCCCCTCTCTCTCTACCCCCTCCCTGTTCCCCTTTCCCCAACCCCCTCTCTCTCTGCTACCCGTCCCTCCCCCTCTCTCTCTACCCCCTCCCTGTTCCCCTTTCCCCAACCCCCCAATCCCCTCTCTCTCTGCTACCCGTCCCTCCCCCTCTCTCTCTACCCCCTCCCTGTTCCCCTTTCCCCAACCCCCTCTCTCTCTGCTACCCGTCCCTCCCCCTCTCTCTCTACCCCCTCCCTGTTTCCCCTTCCCCAACCCCCTCTCTCTCTGCTACCCGTCCCTCCCCCTCTCTCTCTACCCCCTCCCTGTTCCCCCTTCCCCAACCCCCTCTCTCTCTGCTACCCGTCCCTCCCCCTCTCTCTCTACCCCCTCCCTGTTCCCCTTTCCCCAACCCCCTCTCTCTCTGCTACCCGTCCCTCCCCCTCTCTCTCTACCCCCTCCCTGTTCCCCTTTCCCCAACCCCCAATCCCTTCTCTCTCTGCTACCCGTCCCTCCCCCTCTCTCTCTACCCCCTCCCTGTTCCCCTTTCCCCAACCCCCCAATCCCCGCTCTCTCTGCTACCCGTCCCTCCCCCTCTCTCTCTACCCCCTCCCTGTTCCCCTTTCCCCAACCCCCCAATCCCCTCTCTCTCTGCTACCCGTCCCTCCCCCTCTCTCTCTACCACCTCCCTGTTCCCCTTTCCCCAATCCCCTCTCTCTCTGCTACCCGTCTCTCCCCCTCTCTCTCTACCCCCTCCCTGTTCCCCTTTCCCCAATCCCCTCTCTCTCTGCTACCCGTCCCTCCCCCTCTCTCTCTACCCCCTCCCTGTTCCCCTTTCCCCAATCCCCTCTCTCTCTGCTACCCGTCCCTCCCCCTCTCTCTCTACCCCCTCCCTGTTCCCCTTTCCCCAATCCCCTCTCTCTCTGCTACCCGTCCCTCCCCCTCTCTCTCTACCCCCTCCCTGTTCACCTTTCCCCAACCCCCTCTCTCCCCCCTCCTTGCTCCTTTCTCCCCCCTACCCCACAACCCCCTCTCTCCCCCGTCCTTGCTCCTTGCTCCTGTCTCCCCCCAAACTCCCAATCCCCCACTCCCCTCTCTTCCCCCTTCTTGCTCCTTTCTCCCCCCTACCCCACAACCCCCTCTCTCCCCGTCCTTGCTCCTTGCTCCTGTCTCCCCCCAAACCCCCACTCCCTACTCTCCTCTCTTCCCCCTTCTTGCTCCTTTCTCCCCCCCAACTCCTCTCCCCCTCTCCCTCCTTTCTCTCCCTCAGGTTCGCGGTTCTCCACGCCTCGCTCCATGCTGAAGCTGAGTAAGAAGCGTGCTCTGTCCATCTCTCCTCTGTCGGACGCCAGCATGGACCTCCACACGGTCATCAGGACCTCTCCTAACTCACTGGTGGCTTTTGTCAACTCACGCTGTGGACCCAACGGAGGCTCCTCCTATGGACATCTGTCTGTTGGTGCCATGAGGTTAGAGCCTTACACTATACTAAACTATAGTACACTATACTGCACTATACTATACCGTACTACAATATACTGTACTATACTATACTGTATTATACTGCAATATACAACACTGTACTATACTGTACTATACTAAAATATACTGTGCGATACTATGCTATACTGCACTATAATATACTGTGCTATACTATAATATACTATATTGTACTACATTATACTGTGCTATAATATACTATACTGTACTATACTATAATATACTGTACTATACTGTGCTATACTGTACTGTACTGTGCTGTACAGTACTGTACTGTGCTGTACTGTGCTGTACTGTGCTGTACTGTACTACAGACCAAGTGTAGGCTCCTCCTACGGACATCTGTCTGTTGGTGATATAAGGTTAGAGCCTTATACTAAACTGTAGCGCACTACACTATACTGTACTGTACTATACTATACTGTACTGTACTGTACTGTACTATACTGTACTGTACTATACTGTACTGAACTATACTGTACTATAGTGTACTGTGTTGTACTGTACTATACTGTACTATACAGCAATGTACTATACTGTACTGTACTATACTGTACTGTACTGCACTGTGTTGTACTGTACTATAGTGTACTATACTGTACTATACTATACTGTACTGTACTGTACTGTACTGTACTGTACTGTGTTGTGATGTACTGTACTGTACTATACTACAGACCCAATGGAGCCAACTCATATGGACACCTGTCTGTTGGTACCATGAGGTTAGAGCCTTACACTATACTAAACTGTAGTACTCTTTACTATACTGTACTATACTATACTGTACTATACTCTGCTGCACTATACTGTACTATACAATACTATGCCGTACTATACGATACTGTACTATACTGTGCTGTATTTTACTGTATTACACTATACTGTACTGTACGGTGTTGTACTGTACTATACTGTGCTATACTCTGCTGCACTATACTGTACTACACAATAATATACTGTGCTATACTGTACTGTACTATACTGTACTGTATTGTACTGTACTACACTATACTGTACTGTTCTGTACTTTGTTGTACTGTACTATACTGTACTATGCTATACTGTACTATACTGTACTGTACTATACTGTAATATGCTATACTGTACTATACTGTACTGTACTATACTGTAATATGCTATACTGTACTGTATTACACTATGCTGTACTGAACTACACTGTGCTGTACTATACTATACTGTATTACACTATACTGTACTGTAATTTGTTGTACTGTACAATACTATACTGTACTATAATGTACTGTATTACACTATACTGTACTATACTGTACTGTACTGCGCTATACTATACTGTACTATACTATACTGCACTGTACTATACTGTGCTGTACTTTGTTGTACTGTACTATACTACACTGTACTGTACTATACTATACTGTATTACACTATACTGTACTGTACTTTGTTGTACTGTACAATACTATACTGTACTATATTGTACTGTACTATACTGTGCTATACTATACTGCACTGTACTATACTGTGCTGTACTTTGTTGTACTGTACTATACTACACTATACTGTACTGTACTTTGTTGTACTGTACAATACTATACTGTACTATAATGTACTGTATTACACTATACTGTACTATACTGTACTGTACTGCGCTATACTGTACTGTACTATACTATACTGCACTGTACTATACTGTGCTGTACTTTGTTGTACTGTACTGTACTACACTGTACTGTACTATACTATACTGTATTACACTATACTGTACTGTACTTTGTTGTACTGTACAATACTATACTGTACTATATTGTACTGTACTATACTGTGCTATACTATACTGTACTGTATTATACTGTACTGTACTGTGCTATACTGTACTACAGACCCAACGGGTCTGTTGTTGCCATGAGGTCAGCTCTCCAGAACATTTCCTATAGAACTGGAACACAATAGAAGTCAATAATAGACATACTCTTTGGCTTCATAGTCACTTTGTATTGAAATGTGAGTCATCTGGGAATTCATCAACTATCATCAGCTTTATTCCATGTGGTCAGTGTTATATCCATAGACATCAAGATGATACAAGTGTTTATAATCATTCCCCATTCAGTTGAATGTTTATTAGTAACTGTGATCAGTTTATAATAGCCATATGTCTTGTCTCCTGTATGGCAGTCCGTCTATGGGTCTCTCCAACTCCATCAACTACCAGTCCAGACAACAAGGCTCAATGTACGGCGGACACACCCCAGGACCCTGCCACGCCCCTCCCAGCAGAATACCCCCACACAACCCCCGACTCCATGCACCCAAACATGGACACGTAAGACTATTTGTGATTGTCTTGAGACACCTGCTACGGGCTCAACAGTTCAAAGATAAGTCACACAGAGAAACAGAGAGACATTCTAAAACTACAGTATGTAGTTGACTAGTTTTGACATGTTTTTTTGTGTGTAGCTGTAGAAAGAGGTGGTGCAAGGCAGTGTAATGTGTTACCAGCCATTTTAACGTTCCCTGGATGTGACAGAGTGTAATTCTGACTTGGTCTGTGTTGCTGTGTAGCTGAAGACAGAACCCGGGCTGGGCAGTGTGATGTGTTACCAGCCATTTTAACGTACCCTGGATGTGACAGAGTGTAATTCTGACTTGGTCTGTGTTCCTGTGTAGCTGAAGACAGAACCCGGGCTGGGCAGTGTGATGTGTTACCAGCCATTTTAACGTACCATGGATGTGACAGAGTGTAATTCTGACTTGGTCTGTGTTGTTGCGTAGCTGAAGACAGAACCCGGGTTGGGCAGTGTGATGGATGGGATCAATATGAAGTGTCTGGAGGAGCGATCCGAGGGAGACATGGTCAGCCCTTCTTCCACTGGCACACAGGTAACAAATTACACTACACGCTCAACCACACAACACACCACACACAACCACACATAACACACACACTACACGTTCAACCACACAACACACACACCACACATAACACACACACACACACCACACACAACCACACATAACACACACACTACACACTCAACCACACAACACACACACACACCACACACAACCACACATAACACACACACACACCACACACAACCACACATAACACACACACTACACGTTCAACCACACAACACACACACCACACATAACACACACACACACCACACACAACCACACACAACAACACATAACAACACTACATACTCAACACTCAATCACAACTTTAAACATAGTATAATTTTGCTAACAATTTCTGTGTGAGACAGAGATGGTGTGTGTGTGTGCATGTTATGTGGTGTTTTAACAACTGCTACCCTTACATTACTTAATGTAATGCCATGTGAGTACCAGGAACGTCCTGATGTTGTTGAACCCTGACCTCTTGACCCGTACCCAGGATCCTCTGCTGGGTCTGCTGGACTGCCGGGAGGATCTGGATAGGGAGGAGAAACCGGAGCCAGAGGTCATCTATGAGACCAACTGCCACTGGGAGGGCTGCAGCAAGGAGTTTGACACGCAGGAGCAGCTAGTGCACGTGAGTACATTAGGGACAGGAACAGCTAGTGCACGTGAGTACATTAGGGACAGGAGGAGCTAGTGCACGTGAGTACATTAGGGACATGAGGTGCTATTGCACGTGAATACCTTACAGACAGGAGAAGATAGTGCACGTGAGTACATTAGGGACAGGAGCAGCTAGTGCACGTGAGTACATTAGGGACAGGAGAGGCTAGTGCACATGAGTACATTAGGGACAGGAGCAGCTAGTGCACGTGAGTACATTAGGGACAGGAGCAGCTAGTGCACGTGAGTACATTAGGGACAGGAGAAGCTAGTGCACGTGAAAAGGGACAGCACCACCTAATGCACGTGAATAGGAACAGCAGAAGCTAGTGCACGTGATTAGGGACAGGAGGAGCTAGTGAACGTGAATAGGGACAGGAGGAGCTAGTGCACGTGAATAGGGACAGGAGCAGCTAGTGCACGTGAATAGGGACAGCAGAATAGGGACAACTCTCAGTCTAGAGTAGTGGTCTCTAACTCTCAGTCTAGAGTAGTGGTCTCTAACTCTCAGTCTAGAGTAATGGTCTCTAACTCTCAGTCTAGAGTAGTGGTCTCTAACTCTCAGTCTAGAGTAGTGGTCTCTAACTCTCAGTCTAGAGTAGTGGTCTCTAACTCTCAGTCTAGAGTAGTGGTCTCTAACTCTCAGTCTAGAGTAGTGGTCTCTAACTCTCAGTCTAGAGTTGTGGTCTCTAACTCTCAGTCTAGAGTAGTGGTCTCTAACTCTCAGTCTAGAGTAGTGGTCTCTAACTCTCAGTCTAGAGTAGTGGTCTCTAACTCTCAGTCTAGAGTTGTGGTCTCTAACTCTCAGTCTAGAGTAGTGGTCTCTAACTCTCAGTCTAGAGTAGTGGTCTCTAACTCTCAGTCTAGAGTAGTGGTCTCTAACTCTCAGTCTAGAGTAATGGTCTCTAACTCTCAGTCTAGAGTAGTGGTCTCTAACTCTCAGTCTAGAGTAGTGGTCTCTAACTCTCAGTCTAGAGTAGTGGTCTCTAACTCTCAGTCTAGAGTTGTGGTCTCTAACTCTCAGTCTAGAGTAGTGGTCTCTAACTCTCAGTCTAGAGTAGTGGTCTCTAACTCTCAGTCTAGAGTAGTGGTCTCTAACTCTCAGTCTAGAGTTGTGGTCTCTAACTCTCAGTCTAGAGTAGTGGTCTCTAACTCTCAGTCTAGAGTAGTGGTCTCTAACTCTCAGTCTAGAGTAGTGGTCTCTAACTCTCAGTCTAGAGTAATGGTCTCTAACTCTCAGTCTAGAGTAGTGGTCTCTAACTCTCAGTCTAGAGTAGTGGTCTCTAACTCTCAGTCTAGAGTAGTGGTCTCTAACTCTCAGTCTAGAGTAGTGGTCTCTAACTCTCAGTCTAGAGTTGTGGTCTCTAACTCTCAGTCTAGAGTTGTGGTCTCTAACTCTCAGTCTAGAGTAATGGTCTCTAACTCTCAGTCTAGAGTAGTGGTCTCTAACTCTCAGTCTAGAGTAGTGGTCTCTAACTCTCAGTCTAGAGTAGTGGTCTCTAACTCTCAGTCTAGAGTAGTGGTCTCTAACTCTCAGTCTAGAGTTGTGGTCTCTAACTCTCAGTCTAGAGTTGTGGTCTCTAACTCTCAGTCTAGAGTTGTGGTCTCTAACTCTCAGTCTAGAGTAATGGTCTCTAACTCTCAGTCTAGAGTAGTGGTCTCTAACTCTCAGTCTAGAGTAGTGGTCTCTAACTCTCAGTCTAGAGTAATGGTCTCTAACTCTCAGTCTAGAGTAGTGGTCTCTAACTCTCAGTCTAGAGTAGTGGTCTCTAACTCTCAGTCTAGAGTAGTGGTCTCTAACTCTCAGTCTAGAGTTGTGGTCTCTAACTCTCAGTCTAGAGTTGTGGTCTCTAACTCTCAGTCGAGAGTAGTGGTCTCTCTCAGTCTAGAGTAGTGGTCTCTAACTCTCAGTCTAGAGTAGTGGTCTCTAACTCTCAGTCTAGAGTAGTGGTCTCTAACTCTCAGTCTAGAGTAATGGTCTCTAACTCTCAGTGTAGAGTAGTTAGTCTAGAGAACACATAACACAGCATCCTGGTAAAGACTGAACACCCTTGACAATAACATATCTCTCTCTTCCACAGCACATCAACAACGAGCACATCCACGGAGAGAAGAAGGAGTTTGTGTGCCACTGGCAGGAGTGTTCCAGGGAGCAGAGACCTTTCAAAGCCCAGTACATGCTGGTGGTTCACATGCGCAGGCACACAGGAGAGAAACCACATAAGTGTACTGTGAGTATACTACTTACTGTAGCCTGGTCTCTCTCTCTCTCTCTCTCTCTCTCAAACAGACCTTTGAAATGGATTGTTAAATGAATTTGAATTCAGTTTAGAATCACATGTTTAATTCATCAAATAATTCCGTTTCGAAGATCAGTTTGAGAGAGAGAGAGAGGTACAGTACAGGTAGTATACTCACAGTGCATGTATGCGGCTTTTATGGAGATTCTCTACCTGACACTGATTGAATCAGACGTTGGCTTTCAGTCCACATAATGTATATTTGTACACGTGTTTCAATTTGATGGGTGTTATAAAACATTGTGAATCTGTTTCAGGTTGAGGAGTGTAATAAGATCCCTGTTGTTTCAGATGGAAGGCCGTATTTAATAAGATCCCTGTTGTTTCAGATGGAAGGCTGTATGTAATAAGATCCCTGTTGTTTCAGATGGAAGGCCGTATGTAATAAGATCCCTGTTGTTTCAGATGGAAGGTAGTATGTAATAAGATCCCTGTTGTTTCAGATGGAAGGCCGGTTGTAATAAGATCCCTGTTGTTTCAGATGGAAGGCTGTATGTAATAAGATCCCAGTTGTTTCAGATGGAAGGCTGTATGTAATAAGATCCCTGTTGTTTCAGATGGAAGGCCGTATGTAATAAGATCCCTGTTGTTTCAGATGGAAGGCTGTATGTAATAAGATCCCTGTTGTTTCAGATGGAAGGCTGTATGTAATAAGATCCCTGTTGTTTCAGATGGAAGGCTGTATGTAATAAGATCCCTGTTGTTTCAGATGGAAGGCCGTATGTAATAAGATCCCTGTTGTTTCAGATGGAAGGTAGTATGTAATAAGATCCCTGTTGTTTCAGATGGAAGGCCGGTTGTAATAAGATCCCTGTTGTTTCAGATGGAAGGCTGTATGTAATAAGATCCCAGTTGTTTCAGATGGAAGGCTGTATGTAATAAGATCCCTGTTGTTTCAGATGGAAGGCCGTATGTAATAAGATCCCTGTTGTTTCAGATGGAAGGTAGTATGTAATAAGATCCCTGTTGTTTCAGATGGAAGGCCGGTTGTAATAAGATCCCTGTTGTTTCAGATGGAAGGCTGTATGTAATAAGATCCCTGTTGTTTCAGATGGAAGGCTGTATGTAATAAGATCCCTGTTGTTTCAGATGGAAGGCCGGTTGTAATAAGATCCCAGTTGTTTCAGATGGAAGGCTGTATGTAATAAGATCCCTGTTGTTTCAGATGGAAGGCTGTATGTAATAAGATCCCTGTTGTTTCAGATGGAAGGCCGGTTGTAATAAGATCCCAGTTGTTTCAGATGGAAGGCTGTATGTAATAAGATCCCTGTTGTTTCAGATGGAAGGCTGTATGTAATAAGATCCCTGTTGTTTCAGATGGAAGGCCGGTTGTAATAAGATCCCAGTTGTTTCAGATGGAAGGTTGTATGTAATAAGATCCCTGTTGTTTCAGATGGAAGGCTGTATGTAATAAGATCCCTGTTGTTTCAGATGGGAGGCCGTATGTAATAAGATCCCTGTTGTTTCAGATGGGAGGCCGTATGTAATAAGATCCCTGTTGTTTCAGATGGAAGGCCGTATGTAATAAGATCCCTGTTGTTTCAGATGGAAGGCTGTATGTAATAAGATCCCTGTTGTTTCAGATGGATTGCTGTATGTAATAAGATCCCTGTTGTTTCAGATGGAAGGCCGTATGTAATAAGATCCCTGTTGTTTCAGATGGAAGGCAGTATGTAATAAGATCCCTGTTGTTTCAGATGGAAGGCTGTATGTAATAAGATCTCTGTTGTTTCAGATGGAAGGCTGTATGTAATAAGATCCCTGTTGTTTCAGATGGAAGGCTGTATGTAATAAGATCCCTGTTGTTTCAGATGGGAGGCTGTATGTAATAAGATCCCTGTTGTTTCAGATGGAAGGCCGTATGTAATAAGATCTCTGTTGTTTCAGATGGAAGGCTGTATGTAATAAGATCCCTGTTGTTTCAGATGGAAGGCCGTATGTAATAAGATCCCTGTTGTTTCAGATGGGAGGCTGTATGTAATAAGATCCCTGTTGTTTCAGATGGAAGGCTGTATGTAATAAGATCCCTGTTGTTTCAGATGGAAGGCTGTATGTAATAAGATCCCTGTTGTTTCAGATGGAAGGCCGGTTGTAATAAGATCCCTGTTGTTTCAGATGGAAGGCCGCATGTAATAAGATCCCTGTTGTTTCAGATGGAAGGCCGTATTTAATAAGATCCCTGTTGTTTCAGATGGGAGGCTGTATTTAATAAGATCCCTGTTGTTTCAGATGGAAGGCTGTATGTAATAAGATGTCTGTTGTTTCAGATGGAAGGCTGTATGTAATAAGATCCCTGTTGTTTCAGATGGAAGGCTGTATTTAATAAGATCCCTGTTGTTTCAGATGGAAGGCTGTATGTAATAAGATCCCTGTTGTTTCAGATGGAAGGCCGTATGTAATAAGATCCCTGTTGTTTCAGATGGAAGGATGTATGTAATAAGATCCCTGTTGTTTCAGATGGAAGGCTGTATGTAATAAGATCCCTGTTGTTTCAGATGGAAGGCTGTATGTAATAAGATCGCTGTTGTTTCAGTTTGAGGAGTGTAATAAGATCCCTGTTGTTTCAGATGGAAGGCTGTATGTAATAAGATCCCTGTTGTTTCAGTTTGAGGAGTGTAATAAGATCAATCAATCACATTTATTTATAAATCCCTTCTTACATCAGCTGATGTCACAAAGTGCTGTACTGAAACCCAGCCTAAAACTTCAAACAGCAAGCAGTGCAGGTGTAGAAGCACGGTGGCTAGGAAAAACTCCGTAGAAAGGCCGGAACCTAGGAAGAAACCTAGAGAGGAACCAGGCTATGAGGGGTGGCCAGTCCTCTTCTGGCTGTGCCGGGTGGAGATTATAACAGAACATGGCCAAGATGTTCAAATGTTCATAGATGACCAGCAGGGTCAAATAATAATAATCACAGTGGTTGTAGAGGGTGCAACATGTTAGCACCTCAGGAGTAAATATCAGTTGGCTTTTCATAGCCGATCATTCAGAGTATCTCTACCGCTCCTGCTGTCTCTAGAGAGTTGAAAACAGCAGGTCTGGGACAAGGTAGCACGTCCAGTGAACAGGTCAGGGTTCCATTGCCGCAGGCAGAACAGTTGAAACTGGGGCAGCAGCATGACCAGGTGGACTGGGGACAGCAAGGAGTCATCATGCCATGTAGTCCTGAGGCATGGTCCTAGGGCTCAGGTCCTCCGAGAGAAAGAGCGAGAGAGAGAGAAAAGAGGGAGAGAGATTTAGAGGGAGCATACTTAAATTCACACAGGACACCGGATAAGACAGGAGAAATACTCCAGATATAACATACTGACCCTAGCCCCCCAACACATAAACTACTGCAGCATAATTACTGGAGGCTGAGACAGGAGGGGTCGGGAGACACTGTGGCCTTGTTCGACGATACCCCCGGACAGGGCCAAACAGGCAGGATATAACCCCACCCACTTTGCCAAAGCACAGCCCCCACACCACTAGAGGGATATCTTTAACCGCCAGCTTACTATCCTGAGACAACGCCGAGTATAGCCCACGAAGATCTCCCCCACGGCACGAACCCAAAGGGGGGCGCCAACCCGGACAGGAAGATCACGTCAGTGACTCAACCCACTCAAGTGACACACCCCTCTTAGGGACGACATGGAAGAGCACCAGTAAGCCAGTGACTCAGCCCCTGTAATAGGGTTAGAGGCAGAGAATCCCAGTGGAGAGAGGGGAACCGGCCAGGTAGAGACAGCAAGGGTAGTTCGTCGCCCCAGTGCCGTTCCGTTCACCTTCACACTTCTGGGCCAGACTACACTCAATCATAGGACCTACTGAAGAGATGAGTCTTCAGTAAAGACTTAAAGGTCGAGACCGAGTCTGCGTCTCTCACATGGATAGGCAGACCATTCCATAAAAATGGAGCTCTATAGGAGTAAGCCCTGCCTCCAGCTGTTTGCTTAGAAATTCTAGGGACAGTAAGGAGGCCTGTGTCTTGTGACCGAAGCATATGTGTACGTATGTACGGCAGGACCAAATCTGAAAGATAGGTAGGAGCAAGCCCATGTAATGCTTTGTAGGTTAGCAGTAAAACCTTGAAAACAGCCCTAGCCTTAACAGGAAGCCAGTGTAGAGTGGCCAACACTGGAGTAATATGATCAAATTTTTGTGTTCTAGTCAGGATTCTAGCAGCCGTGTAAACTGAAGTTTATTTGGTGCTTTATCCGGGTAGCCGGAAAGTAAAGCATTGCAGTAGTCTAACCTAGAAGTGACAAAAGCATGGATACATTTTTCTGCATCATTTTTGGACAGAAAGTTTCAGAATTTTGCAATGTTACGTAGATGGAAAAAAGCTGTCCTTGAAACAGTCTTGATATGTTCGTCAAAAGAGAGTTAACATTATGTTTCCGAATGACATCCCCAAGAGGTAAAATATATAGTGAAAACAATAGTGGTCCTAAAACGGAACCTTGAGGAACACCAAAATGTACAGTTGATTTGTCAGAGGACAAACCATCTACAGAGACAAACTGATATCTTTCCGACAGATAAGATCTAAACCAGGCCAGAACTTGTCCGTGTAGACCAATTTGGGTTTCCAATCTCTCCAAAAGAATGTGGTGATCGATGGTATCGAAAGCAGCACTAAGGTCTAGGAGCACGAGGACAGATGCAGAGCCTCTGTCTGACGCCATTAAAATGTAATTTACCACCTTCACAAGTGCAGTCTCAGTGCTATGATGGGGTCTAAAACCAGACTGAAGTGTTCCGTATACATTGTTTATCTTCAGGAAGGCAGTGAGTTGCTGCGCAACAGCTTTTTCAAAGAATTTTGAGAGGAATGGGAGATTTGATATAGGCCGATAGTTTTTTATATTTTCTGGGTCAAGGTTTGGCTTTTTCAAGAGAGGCTTTATTACTGACATTTTTTGTGCGATTGGTACACATCCGGTGGATAGAGAGCCGTTAATTATTTTCAACATAGGAGGGCCAAGCACAGGAAGCAGCTGTTTCAGTAATTTCGTTGGAATAGGGTCCCGTATGCAGCTTGAAGATTGTCTGTTGTTTCAGTTTGAGGGCTGTATGTAATAAGATGTCTGTTGTTTCAGTTTGAGGGCTGTAATAAGTTGTCTGTTGTTTCAGTTTGAGGGCTGTAATAAGGCCTACTCTCGCCTGGAGAACCTGAAGACCCACCTGAGGTCTCATACGGGGGAGAAACCATACGTCTGTGAACACGAGGGCTGCAACAAAGCCTTTTCCAACGCCTCGGACAGAGCCAAGCACCAGAACCGCACACATTCAAACGAGGTACACGGCATAAATCAACCAATCACACTAACTCCAACGAGGTACACGCCGTAAATCAACCAATCACACTAACTCCAACGAGGTACACGCCGTAAATCAACCAATCACACTAACTCCAACGAGGTACACGCCGTAAATCAACCAATCACACTAACTCCAACGAGGTACACGCCGTAAATCAACCAATCACACTAACTCCAACGAGGTACACGCCGTAAATCAACCAATCACACTAACTCCAACGAGGTACATGCTGTAAATCAACCAATCACACTAACTCCAACGAGGTACACGCCGTAAATCAACCAATCACACTAACTCCAACGAGGTACATGCTGTAAATCAACCAATCACACTAACTCCAACGAGGTACACGCCGTAAATCAACCAATCACACATTCCAACGAGGTACACGCCGTAAATCAACCAATCACACATTCCAACGAGGTACACGCCGTAAATCAACCAATCACACATTCCAACGAGGTACACGCTGTAAATCAATCAATCACACTAACCGCTTACATCCTCACCTGCTTAAAGGGATTGTTCACTCAAATTATAGATTTAAGTTGTGTTATGAATTGTTACGAATAACTAGTGAATAATCTATCGGTATCCAGGCTAAGTCACGTTCGGCCGTGATTGGGAGTCCTGTAGGGCGGCGCACAATTGGCCCAGCGTCGTCCGGGTTTGGCCGGGGTAGGCCGTCATTGTAAATAAGAATTTGTTCTTATCTGACTTGCCTAGTTAAATAAAGGTTAAATAAAAATTAAAAAATGAATAAAATATGAATAACATCGATATCTATAATTTATCTCACAGATGTATCTAATGTTTTCTGAAATACTGTTTGAAAGACAGATGGCCTAAGAAATCACTTTTAAATAAAAACGTCTGACGTGTGTAATCATGTGTGCTGTGTTGTGTCCTCCTGTCCCTCTGCAGAAGCCTTACGTGTGTAAGATCTCTGGGTGTACTAAGCGCTACACAGACCCCAGCTCTCTGCGGAAGCACGTGAAGACAGTCCACGGCCCTGAGGCTCACATCACCAAGAAGCATAGAGGAGACACTGGGCCTCGGCAGCCAGGCTCATCACTGACCTCTGGTGGACAGCGTGGTGAACTGCTGCTGGAGAAAGAGGAGGCTGGACACAGGGACGACTGCAAACTGCTGGCACCTGAGAGCACTCTGGTGAGTTTAGACTGGAGAGTTCGTGTCTTTGTAAATAAACAATGTATTCCTTTGAATATGGTTTCATGTTGATTTTGTGGACTCTATGAGTCTATGAATTTGAGAGTGGTTTCATTTCTCCAGCCCCATCCCTCAGCCGTTATAGATAAACAAGTGGTGGGGTTGTTTTTGACAGTAAAACATGTGGATTGGGGTTTTAAGTGACATGTTGTCTCTCTCTCGCTCTCTCTCTCTCTCGTTTTTCTCCCCTCTTCCAGAAGTCTCAGCCCAGCCCGGGTGGCCAGTCTTCCTGCAGTAGCGAGCGCTCTCCACTGGGGAGCGCCAACAACAACGACAGCGGTGTGGAGATGAACCTGAATGCAGCTGGCAGTCTGGAGGACCTGACCGCTCTGGAGGACGGAGGGGTAGGAGGAGGCTGCGAGGCGGGAGGCTCAGGGGCAGGGATGGGGGGCATGTCAGCACATGCCCTGAAGAGACTAGAGAACCTGAAGATAGAGAAGCTGAAACAGATCAGAAGGCCAACTCCGCCCGGATGCTGCGGTGGGGGGAACAAGCTGCCTGCACTCACAGGTATTAAACTTGACTGACAGATAGTAAGGTACTGCCAGGTACTGGACTGAAGAGACTTGACTGACA
Organism: Salvelinus namaycush; assembly: GCF_016432855.1. NCBI lineage: Eukaryota > Metazoa > Chordata > Actinopteri > Salmoniformes > Salmonidae > Salvelinus > Salvelinus namaycush. The sequence continues at coordinate 5,600,655 of NC_052308.1, forward strand.
GATAGTAAGGTACTGCCAGGTACTGGACTGAAGACACTTGACTGACAGATAGTAAGGTACTGCCAGGTACTGGACTGAAGACACTTGACTGACAGATAGTAAGGTACTGCCAGGTACTGGACTGAAGACACTTGACTGACAGATAGTAAGGTACTGCCAGGTACTGGACTGAAGACACTTGACTGACAGATAGTAAGGTACTGCCAGGTACTGGACTGAAGACACTTGACTGACAGATAGTAAGGTACTGCCAGGTACTGGACTGAAGACACTTGACTGACAGATAGTAAGGTACTGCCAGGTACTGGACTGAAGAGACTTGACTGACAGATAGTAAGGTACTGCCAGGTACTGAACTGAAGACACTTGACTGACAGATAGTAAGGTACTGCCAGGTACTGGACTGAAGACACTTGACTGGCAGATAGTAAGGTACTGCCAGGTACTGGACTGAAGACACTTGACTGACAGATAGTAAGGTACTGCCAGGTACTGGACTGAAGACACTTGACTGACAGATAGTAAGGTACTGCCAGGTACTGGACTGAAGAGACTTGACTGACAGATAGTAAGGTACTGCCAGGTACTGGACTGAAGAGACTTGACTGACAGATAGTAAGGTACTGCCAGGTACTGGACTGAAGAGACTTGACTGACAGATAGTAAGGTACTGCCAGGTACTGGACTGAAGACACTTGGCTGACAGATAGTAAGGTACTGCCAGGTACTGGACTGAAGACACTTGACTGACAGATAGTAAGGTACTGCCAGGTACTGGACTGAAGAGACTTGACTGACAGATAGTAAGGTACTGCCAGGTACTGGACTGAAGAGACTTGACTGACAGATAGTAAGGTACTGCCAGGTACTGGACTGAAGACACTTGACTGACAGATAGTAAGGTACTGCCAGGTACTGGACTGAAGACACTTGGCTGACAGATAGTAAGGTACTGCCAGGTACTGGACTGAAGAGACTTGACTGACAGATAGTAAGGTACTGCCAGGTACTGGACTGAAGAGACTTGACTGACAGATAGTAAGGTACTGCCAGGTACTGGACTGAAGACACTTGGCTGACAGATAGTAAGGTACTGCCAGGTACTGGACTGAAGAGACTTGACTGACAGATAGTAAGGTACTGCCAGGTACTGGACTGAAGAGACTTGACTGACAGATAGTAAGGTACTGCCAGGTACTGAACTGAAGACACTTGACTGACAGATAGTAAGGTACTGCCAGGTACTGGACTGAAGAGACTTGACTGACAGATAGTAAGGTACTGCCAGGTACTGGACTGAAGACACTTGACTGACAGATAGTAAGGTACTGCCAGGTACTGGACTGAAGAGACTTGACTGACAGATAGTAAGGTACTGCCAGGTACTGAACTGAAGACACTTGACTGACAGATAGTAAGGTACTGCCAGGTACTGAACTGAAGACACTTGACTGACAGATAGTAAGGTACTGCCAGGTACTGGACTGAAGACACTTGACTGACAGATAGTAAGGTACTGCCAGGTACTGAACTGAAGAGACTTGACTGACAGATAGTAAGGTACTGCCAGGTACTGGACTGAAGAGACTTGACTAACAGATAGTAAGGTACTGCCAGGTACTGGACTGAAGGCACTTGACTGACAGATAGTAAGGTACTGCCAGGTACTGGACTGAAGACACTTGACTGACAGATAGTAAGGTACTGCCAGGTACTGGACTGAAGGCACTTGACTGACAGATAGTAAGGTACTGCCAGGTACTGGACTGAAGAGACTTGACTGACAGATAGTAAGGTACTGCCAGGTACTGGACTGAAGACACTTGACTGACAGATAGTAAGGTACTGCCAGGTACTGGACTGAAGACACTTGACTGACAGATAGTAAGGTACTGCCAGGTACTGGACTGAAGACACTTGACTTGATTTTAGATCAAATATGCATGTTTTCATCTTGATCATCCTTTGAAGAGTTTAAACGAATTAAAATTAAACAAATTATTCTCATTGTGATAAAATCATTACGATGATAAGATCATATCTTACACATGTCACTAGATTACACAAAAAATAATATTCACTTTAAAAGAATTATAGCTCTCTTTCCTGTTGTAGTATTGTCTGTGCCACCTCTATACTGTTAACCTGATGGTTCTAGTCCTGCTTTGTTTCTCCATGTGGTCCAGGGGAGATGATGGGAGGGATGTGTTCTCCCTCGCCCCTCCTCTCCAACCGCCGAGTCATGGAACTGTCCAATCACGAGCTGGGGGGTGGATCCTCTGGCATGGTCTGTCCTATCAGTGACCGGAGGGGGAGTGGCACCAGCAGCATGAGCTCGGCCTACACAGTGAGCCGCCGTTCTTCCATGGTTTCCCCCTACCTCTCCAGCCGGCGCTCCAGCGAGGTCTCCCAGCTAGGAGGAGGAGGAGGTGGGTTCCCTTCCAGACATTTCACACAAGATGCTGTTTGTAATTCTAACATGTTCCATGGCATATGAAATGACATGATAACCTAAATGTATTTAGGGACAAAAAAATGCACTCCAAAGTAATATTTATAATGTTTGTGAAAGTATTACAATAAAATTGGTTTTACAATCAAATGTGTGTAAGCATTCTATTTGAATAAAAAAACCATGAGCTGGCGCACACCCAGAAAAAAAGAGTTTGTGTGAAGAAGGCACAGTGATGCTGAAAAGTTGGTAAATACCCAGTTTATATATGGAGTGTGCTACTCTCTTTAGTTTGATCGTTTATAGCATTATATTTCCAACATGTTTTTAACATTTCCAGCAGGGTTCCTGGGTTCTGACCAGGGAGGAGGTGACCCCCTTCCCCCTGAGACCAGCTGCAGAGGAGGACCCTGCCGTGGTGTAGGTGGGGCAGGAGGAGGGTTACCAGAAATGTCTAGTCTCACGCCAGCCCAGCAGTACAGCCTGAAGGCTAAGTATGCAGCAGCCACTGGCGGCCCACCCCCAACCCCACTACCCAGTATGGAGCAGGGACCAGGAACACAGAGGAGGAGAGGAGGTTTCCTCAGCGAGTACCAGGTGAACACTTGTCTTTGTCTTCTTAATATCTTATTCCTTATATGTGTTTGTATTCCACTCTCAATAAGAAAAATAGCTTTCCAAAAACTCCCCCTCAATAACCACCAAGCCTCAGTGGGAACATGGTCATGCTCTGATCACATATCTCCAGATAGTTTTGTGAACACTGGATGTGTTTTGATGTAGTTTACAATGGAAGTTACCTGCTGCAGTATATCTCAAGAGTTCTGTGCTCAGCTCTTTTGCCACCGGTTGCTCTCGGTGTATCCATTCTAGCACAGTGGGTGTATTATACAATGTGTCCATATGGTAGAGCGAGCCACATTCATTCAACTAGAGTGTAGAGGTCTGCCCGCCGTCCCGCCATAGATAGAGCCCCATCTACGCTAAAGCCCACGATTCAATCCCATGGAATCAGTTTTCATCAATATAGCCACGTAGCACACTGTGCCGTTGCATGCTCAGGAATCATGAAACAGAACAATATGTCCTCGGGAATCATGAAACAGAACAATATGTCCTCGGGAATCATGAAACAGAACAATATGTCCTCGGGAATCATGAAACAGAACAATATGTCCTCGGGAATCATGAAACAGAACAATATGTCCTCGTGAATCATGAAACAGAACAATATGTCCTCGGGAATCATGAAACAGAACAATATGTCCTCGGGAATCATGAAACAGAACAATATGTCCTCGGGAATCATGAAACAGAACAATATGTCCTCGGGAATCATGAAACAGAACAATATGTCCTCGGGAATCTCCCGACATGTAGAGCGAACAAAGGTTAATTTACGGGCATCCCGGCCCTCACAGCTAACGTCCATTTGGAGAGCATAAGCTGGGGAGTTTTTGAGTCGTTCCGAGTTCTCTGATGATCGCTTGCAGTAGCATAAATACTCAGTTTAACAGTGTTATCTGACAAAAGGTGTTCATGTGAGTTTCTGTGCCTCCCCCCCCCCCCCCCCCCCCCCCCCCACACACACACACATTTTTACGATATCAATTGCGGCTGGTATAGCCTAATAAGGATTTTTTTTGTTTCATTATTATTTCATTTCAAAGTATTTATTTATTTATTATTTGTATACGGCTTAAATGCGAAATGTATAGACATGTTGTTGAATTGCTGAGTGCTCCTGCCGGCCAGTATCATGTAACAAACACCATTGATTTCTTAAATGGCAGGCTAAAGCCTTGAAATAATAATAATAATATAGCCTACATTATTCATTTTCGTTCCTTCTTAGGCTACCTGGCTTGCTCCTGACTGATTTAAAGTTAGTAGGTTGTTTAATAGTCTGTTGAACGTCAATTCATAGTGACAGAATCACGTTACTTCCCAAGCAAAGTACATGTTTTGTGTCCTCAGCTATAGAAGGTTGTATGTAGCATAGCCTCTGAATGTCATAGAGACAAACCACAGATATCCCGTATGCATCGGAGTCACGCCCTGTGCTGATCTGAGCATGATCTTTGTATGGCCTAGGCCTGTAGCCCTCAAACTCAACTCTGGACCTCGAAGACAGTTCCACTGCTTTCCCCCCCCATTGTTCCCCTCTAATTAAAGACTGATTTAGACCTGGGACACCAGGTGGGGGAAATGAAGTATCAGGTAGAACAGAAAACCATCAAGCTCCAGACCTCGTAGGCAGTGTTATCCTCTAAAAGCCAGTTCATGCTTGCTCTGAAATGTGTTTCGAAAGCTCCGTATGAAGGGTGTTACTCGCCAAATCGAGTTCCATACTGCATCGCCGTGCGCCTCCCAAATGTTGTCACAATGCGGAGGACCATGTGTAGCTCTGCATTGACGTGATTGGTTGGCGATAGGTGGGAGCGGGAGGTCCTGTATAAACACAAACTTACTTCCTTGACAACAGCTCTGTGCTGCTCTGCGAAGCGCAAGGAGTATGAATGCCCTAGCTTCTGCAGAGGCCGTATCACCGTAAACGCTACACAGCCCATGTAGACGTCAGATTGACCATGCAGCGCCTTTAACAACGCAGATGGCTCTGTATAGCTCCGGACTGACATGATTGGTTAACAGTAGGTGGAGGCGGGAGGACATGTATTAACAGAAACTCACTTCCTTGACAACTTCCTTCACAATAGCTCTGCTCCGCGAAACGCAAAAATAAAGTTTGCTCTGACTTCTGTGGAGGAAACATTGCAGTAAATGCTATACTGCCACTGCAGATGTAGGATTGACCATGCAGAGCCTTTAGGCTGAGTGCTTGCGCGGTCTTGCAGCTCCCCTTGGACTGCCGTGCAGAATAAATATCAGCCTGTGCAGAGAAGCACGAGATTGAACTTCACTAAACTTTCTAGAGTTTTCCGCTTTTAGTTAACACTATCAACATTTCGCTCCACTTTGGAAAATTGTGATCGAATCAACGTAATATTAGCCACTTTCAATGTAACATACCAAAACAAAATGAACTATAAAAGACTTAGTATGCAAAACTAACTGTGCAAGAGATTTTGCTGCAGGCATTGGAGTAGAATTCTATTGCATTGACAGGCACAACTCAGGCCCTGTACTCTACACAGACCGGTGCGCCATAACCAATCAGAGCTGCGGTAGGCCTATATGTAAATAGCCATTTCCATATATGGATCTGTGCCATTCACTTAGAACTGGACTGTGTTTACAGCATGAGCGGTCGTAGGTAGATTAGCTTGTTTTGAGATCAAAGCGAGAGCTGCATTTAGCCACCAGTGCACATTTGTTCATATTCTTTGCTAGATAGTGAGTTATTAGCGCAGTTATAGATCATTTCTAGTCAGAAATGGGGGAGTGATTGCTTCCTACTAGAGCACAACATGTGTGCATTTCTAGCCATCTTAGAAAATCGAGTCAGGCAAAGAGCTTTTTTTAGAGACGATCTTGAGTAAGCTAAGTAGCCAATAGGCAGAGGGTAGAATAATTTGTCTGATTCTCTGTAATAATGGTAAGGGAATAATAATTAATTGACAGGTTAATGTCAAGCCCTGCATGTTTTTTTAAAGTCTCATGGAATGTAGGCCTCCATTGAACACCACACATTGGCTGTTACTGTAGGCTGAATGATAGAACAGCTGTTTCCATGTTAAAATGTTATGGGACACAGTGCCAGATGCATTTTTCTCCCTTGTTTTTGATGGTAGGCCACTCTGGTAGGCCTACATTATGATCAAATATCCACCGTACCCTACTTGACCAATGTTAAAACTGTAACTTAAAGCGGGTACAGCCTCAGTGTTCACAGTAAACACCTGCCAGAAGTTGCACAGTATTTTGTTGTATTTTTGTTGAAGGACTGTTGCTCGTAGGTTAAGAGTTGAATACCCCTGGCCTATAGTATAGACTATGGATCATTTTATTGAGACCACACTCGGCACACTTGATATTGCACACCCAGCAGAGAATCAGGGATGAGGGGCATCATCGGGCACACATCGAGACACTATACTAAGCAACTAATTCTCAAACCCGGAGCAATATGACATGTAATTGATTACAAATGCATGACCCTCCACCAGACTAGAGTTAAACATACTAAACTCTCCCCTTGACTGAAATTGAAAAACCATGACCCTCCCCCATTTTCCTCTGGGGTAACAATGGTGTACATTTGGACTGCTCCCTAATACAAATAAAGTGTATTATTATTTGTATTATTCCCAGGGTCAGCCGCTGCCAGCGTTCCTGCAGTATGGCGGTCCCAGGAGACAAAGTGCCAACACGGGAGAGTATGGCACTGGGGTCATCTACCCCCACCAAGCCCCAGGGAATGCCACCCGGCGCTCCAGTGACCCCGTCCACTCCACTGGCAACCCCCATGCCCTTCCCAAGGTTGTTATTATTATTACTAGTAGTAGTAGTAGTAGTAGTAGTAGTGGTAGTGGTAGTGGTAGTGGTAGTAGCAGTAGCAGTAGCAGTAGTAGTAGTAGTAGCAGCAGTAGTAGTAGTAGTAGTAGCAGCAGTAGTAGTAGAAGCAGCAGTAGTAGTAGTAGTAGCAGTAGTAGTAGTAGTAGTAGTAGTAGTAGTAGTAGTAGTAGCAGTAGTAGTAGTAGTAGTAGTAGTAGTAGCAGTAGTAGTAGTAGTAGCAGTAGTAGTAGTAGTAGTAGTAGTAGTAGTAGTAGTAGCAGTAGTAGTAGTAGTAGCAGTAGTAGTAGTAGTAGTAGCAGTAGTAGTAGTAGTAGTAGTAGTAGTAGTAGCAGTAGTAGCAGTAGTAGCAGTAGTAGTAGTAGTAGTAGTAGTAGCAGTAGTAGCAGTAGTAATAGTAGTAGTAGCAGTAGTAGTAGTAGTAGCAGTAGTAGCAGTAGTAGTAGCAGTAGTAGCAGTAGTAGTAGTAGTAGTAGTAGTAGTAGTAGTAGTAGTAGAAACATGTATTTGTTAAACACTTAAAACAAATGTTGATTTGAATTTGTTTCCCAAGGTGCAACGCTTCAATAGCCTGAACAACCTGGCCATGATGGGCCGGAGGAATGCCCTGCAGAATTGTGGGTCAGACGCCAACATCACCCGCCATATGTTATCCCCGCGGCCACCCAGCATCACAGAGAACGTCATGATGGAGGCCATGGCCATGGACGCCCATGGTGGAACCGGGGATGCCAGGGACAATGGCATGATGCTTCCCCCAGGAGAGAGAGGCTTCCTGGGCTACCAGAACCACCACATGGGGGGTCCCTCCAGCCAGTTATCACCCAGCCACGACAGCCTGGGCTGCCCAGAGCAGGGCTATCAGCGAGCGACAGAGACGTCCATGCAGGGTGGGCACTACCAGGGTACTACCAGGGGACCAGGCCAGGGCCAGATGGGGCAAGGGGGACCCATCCACCCAGAGGGGATGTCCAACTCCTTGCTACAGCAGGCTGAGTACAGCATGAGTACCTGCCAGCTCAGCCCCTCTGAACCACACTACCCCCGCGTGGGCCAGGGAGGGCCCGATGGAGGTGCAGGGCCCTGGGAGGAGAGCAGTCAGGCCCAGACCCCTCATGGAGCTCTCCAGACAAGGATGCAGTACCAGGACCAGGGCTCTATGCTGGGCCAAGCCCAGACACAGGGTCTCTACAGCAGCCAGCAGAGTCTGTACACCCAAGGCCCAGATGGAGGCCACCAGAATCTGAACATCAAACCAGAGCAGCAGCAGTATCATCCAGCCCTTGCCAACCCAGACGCCTGCCAAAAGCAGCTCCACCAACAACAGCAGAGGCCCCACCCAGGGCAGACACCCATGCCCATGGGACCCATGTCCCCTCAGAGTTACCCCCAGCAGGGGCAACCTGGCCAAGGCATGATGAGGACTACTAACCCCTCCTGTAACTTCCATGGTGGAGTGATGGAGAACCAGAACCAGGCCTCCATGCAACAGGGGCAGCAGCAAAGCGGGGGCCTCAGCGTGGGGTCGGCTGGTCTGGGGCCTGGGGGCCGGTCTCAGACACCAATGATGCAGGTGAAGGAGATGATGGTGAGGAACTATGTGCAGTCCCAGCAGGCTCTGCTGTGGGGTCAGGAGCAGGACCAGAGTGGGATAGCAGCAGAGGGAAACCCCCTTCCTCTGTCAGACAGCATGGACATGACAGGACAACAGGTGGCTGTTTCTCCTCACCCTTTGTCTTCTTCTGTTTCTCCTCACCCTTTGTCTTCTGTTTCTCCTCACCCTTTGTCTTCTGTTTCTCCTCACCCTTTGTCTTCTTCTGTTTCTCCTCACCCTTTGTCTTCTTCTTTTTCTCCTCACCCTTTGTCTTCTTCTTTTTCCCCTCACCCTTTGTCTTCTTCTGTTTCTCCTCACCCTTTGTCTTCTGTTTCTCCTCACCCTTTGTCTTCTTCTGTTTCTCCTCACCCTTTGTCTTCTTCTTTTTCTCCTCACCCTTTGTCTTCTTCTTTTTCCCCTCACCCTTTGTCTTCTGTTTCCCCTCACCCTTTGTCTTCTTCTTTTTCCCCTCACCCTTTGTCTTCTGTTTCCCCTCACCCTTTGTCTTCTTCTTTTTCCCCTCACCCTTTGTCTTCTTCTTTTTCCCCTCACCCTTTGTCTTCTTCTTTTTCTCCTCACCCTTTGTCTTCTTCTTTTCCCCCTCACCCTTTGTCTTCTGTTTCCCCTCACCCTTTGTCTTCTTCTTTTTCTCCTCACCCTTTGTCCTCTTCTTTTTCCCCTCACCCTTTGTCTTCTGTTTCCCCTCACCCTTTGTCTTCTTCTTTTTCCCCTCACCCTTTGTCTTCTTCTTTTTCCCCTCACCCTTTGTCTTCTTCTTTTTCTCCTCACCCTTTGTCTTCTTCTTTTTCTCCTCACCCTTTGTCTTCTTCTTTTTCCCCTCACCCTTTGTCTTCTTCTTTTTCATCTCACCCTTTGTCTTCTTCTTTTTCCCCTCACCCTTTGTCTTCTTCTTTTTCTCCTCACCCTTTGTCTTCTGTTTCTCCTCACCCTTTGTCTTCTGTTTCTCCTCACCCTTTGTCTTCTGTTTCTCCTCACCCTTTGTCTTCTGTTTCTCCTCACCCTTTGTCTTCTGTTTCCCCTCACCCTCTGTCTTCTTCTCCTCTTTAATCCCCCTCTTTTATAGTAAAGTGTTTTGTGGTGTTTTCAAAGGATATTTCCTGAAGATAATGTGTTTGCTTGCGTGTCTTGAATTATTAATGATAGCACTTTAAACTAAATGTTGATCTCATTTGATTTGACTCAGGTGGCCATGATGCAGCAGCAGCCTGGTCCCCATAATCACCAACACCAGCCCCAGCAACAACACCAACAAAGCCTCTACCCCAACCCAGACTCCAGCTTCCCAGGCTATTCCACCAACCAGAACCTGATGATCCCCCTAGGCCATAGCCGAGGAGGCCCCAGCTCCGGCTCCTCCATCCCCCCTAACGAGGTCCCCATGATGAGCCTGCCTGGAGGGCCAGGGTCCTGCTACAGCCAGGAAATGGGAGTCCCTGTGGTCCCTAGACCACCCCAGGGGCGGAAGCCTCTCATCAGGCAGATTAGCCTCCAGTCCCAGCCAGGAGGAGGGTACCTGGGCAGTCCTCCACACCTCAGCCCAGTCCAGTCTACCTCCAGCCCAAGGAGAGCAGTCCGACTGCCCCCTGTCCAGCGCCCTCAGACCCATCAGGAGATCTTCTCGCCCTCCAACAATAGCAACATGTATTACTCGGGCCAGATCCACATGCAGCACCCTGACATGGACAAGCAGCAGATCCAAACCCAGCGGATCACCCATCCTCACCAGGACCCAACCCAGACCGGGCCCTGCCTCAACCAGCACCAGGGGCACCTGGTAACCCATATGGACCATCAGAGGAACAAGTCTGCCCAGCTGGGCTACCTCCATGAATCCACCCCCATCTCCAATGCTCTGGAGAACGTGGATCTGGATAATGCCCAGATAGACTTTACCTCCATCATTGATGACCCAGACCCCTCGTCCTTCAGCCCCGTCAATCCACCTCTCCATGGAGGTTCATCCCAGACCTCGTCCCGTCTCACCACCCCACAGACCTCCACCACCCTGCCCTCCTCTGTGCTCCCCAACATGGCTGTAGGGGACATGACCTCCATGCTCACCTCTCTGGCTGATGAGAACAAGTACCTGAATACTTTGTCTTAGAACCTGAACACACTCATAAAGTTGACTAGAGGGGCTCATCCATCTGTCTTAAGAGACTAAGTAGCTGAAGATACTGTCGTAGTACAAGTACCTAGACTGTCCTAGAGTGGACCCTAGGGCCACAGCCCGTTGGTGTTAGCTTACCTCTTAACATAAAGTTACAGGAAATGACTGTGAAGGTACTGACAATATGTCCCCTTTCTCTTGGCCTCACACAGACGTTTTCTGTCCCTGGCCAGGATGGACAGATACACAATAGCTACTCCTTAGAGGACTTTAAACCAAACCAAAGGTGCCTACTGATCTTGATCACTGTGTTCTCTTGTCTCACGAGAAGATGACTGACTTTGGAGTTGCTTGGTACAATACTGTTGCTCGGTACAATACTGTTGCTTGGTTCAATACTGTTGCTTGGTAAAATACTGTTGCTTGGTAAAATACTGTTGCTTGGTACAATACTGTTGCTTGGTACGTAACTGTTGCTTGGAACAAAACTTTTGTTTGGTACAAAAGCGTTGCTTGACGCAGAACTGTTTGCCTGAAATGACTGTCATCACCATAACGACGTCATCACCATAACGACGTCAACGCCATAACGACGTCATCACCGTAAGGACATCATCACCATAATGACGGTGATTTCAGTCATAGAGGTTATTTAGGGCAACAGAGAGGGTACTACGATGTAAATAAGTTATACATGTATATGCTGTGTATATGACAATGTTGACAGTGACAGTGATGGAACTCTAATGTCTGTCTCGTGGACCGCTTGTGGAATTCCAAGGCCTAACTCTTCTGTAATGAGAACTGAGAAAAACAGAGCTGTTCCAAGGAAGAATGTAAAAAAAAAAATACTGATAGACACCTGAGTGCTTTGAAGATGAATCTATATTCCCAGGGACACACTCCTGTCAGGGACACACTCCTGTCAGGGACACACTCACACGATATTGATGTCACACACACATAATGATGACACACACGATAGTGATGACACACACACGATAGTGATGACACACACATAATGATGACACACACACACGATAGTGATGACACACACACATAATGATGACACACACATAATGATGACACACACACACGAAGTGATGACACAAGCACATAGTGATAACACACACACATAGTGATGACACACACATAATGATGACACACACATAATGATGACACACACACACAATAGTGATGACACAAGCACATAGTGATAACACACACACATAATGATGACACACACATAATGATGACACACACATAATGATGACACACACACACAATAGTGTTGACACACACACATAGTGATAACGCACACACATAGTGATGACACATACATAATGATGACACACACACACGGTAGTGATGACACAAGCACATAGTGATAACACACACATAATGATGACACAAGCACATAGTGATAACACACACACACACATAATGATGACACACACACACATCATAATGATAACATATCATATCAGTATTCACGCAGAGGCCTTTTTGGCATGAATCTGCTTCCATACTCTGAATGTGTTGTACGGTAAAGAGACCATGTTTTTAGACAGAGCTTGTTTGCACCCCATACAAGTTACACGTTTATTCTTGCTAAGTGTTCTTAAAGCAGCTCACTCTTTTACAATTATAGGAGTTATCGGGGAAGAATATAAAAAGTGCCTTTGTCTAAACGTATATAGGGGGCATAAGAGGTACAGAGAATAAAAGAGAGATGGGGAGGGAGAGAGAGAGAGGTGGCACCACCGAATGAACTAAAACATAAAGTATATTTTTGGGCAGTACAGTCTCACAGGACCGAACTCCATCACCTGCTGTACGTACTGTTGTTTACAGGGTCTTAACGATGCCTTCACTTACCCTGAACATGTTCAACAGGGTTTATAAGGAATTGGGTGTACTGTGTTGAGGTAGTGTATCTGAGGTACTCGTGTATAGGGACCTCTGAGATGCAGGATTTGTGGCCCTCTGACTATAGAGATAGAATCAGTCCACCCAATATGCTATCATTGACAACAATGGGTAGGAACGTTCCATAGAGGATATTTCTACACCTCTGACAGCCTGTCTGTAGCCATGACCAGTAGAACTGATATCACATGACAGGACTTCATATCGTAGCATTGCACTGACTGCAGCACTGCATGGCACGCGGACAGACGGTTCTCTCTCCTTGGCTTTGTGACAGTCCAAGAGGCCAACACATACAGGAGGCCTACGTGGCTTTGATTTCACGTAAATGTCACCTTGGAGGACAATGACAAGTATCTTACAGTAGTATCTATCTGTTTGAATTGAAATTCTAGATCACGTTTACACACATTTACGGTAGATCCTATGAGGCTGTCTTTCATTTCAGTATTGGTGCCTTTTTAACCCTGCTTGATCACGATTAGTACTGTTCTGTAGTTGTTAATACAACATTAGGGCCTAGAGTTAGTCGTCATGGAAACTCCTGGTCCTATCCATGATGAACCGTTGACATTTGAGCTAGTTTGGAAAACTGTGTACAGACTAGCGGCCAACCAAAGACGATTTGAACTAACAATATTCAATGAATAAAAAGAAAATATGCACCAATTCATTTTACACAATACTAATAATCACAGTCACAGCGATGAAGATGTGAATGGTTTGATACTGCTGTTACTTAGAATGTATGATATTTTTTTAAATAAAAGTAACACGTTCTCTTTTTGTTTTTATAACAACACTTTATCATGGATATGTGTCTTTCTCTGTGTAGTGTGTTTTGATACCTGTCTGTCACCATTCAATCAGACGTTTTGCTGGCAAAATAATATTATTTTAAGCAACAATGGCTATAATAGTAGCGTTTACTATATACACGACAGCCGAGTGATATATTTTATACAAATGTACTATATTTTACCAGTTAAGAAATAAACATGTTCAACTTGGGATGGATGCAAAATGTCTGTATCTTACTGTATATTTTTATGACGTTCTTATTGACTTCTATTGACTTCTATCCCAACTGCCTCTGTTGAGAATGTTTGAGTAAATGCAATTTCTCCGTACAGCCACTAGAGGGCAGTGGAGTCTTTTATAGATGGGAGAGTAAGCTACTGTATGTTTTTACACTTGGAAAGGGGATACCTAAAGTGTGTTCGAATACTCATACTAACCGCACTAACCATACTATGTGTGACATAAATTGAGTATATAGTATGCTTATTGGTCATAGTATGGATATAGTTAGTATGCCAAAAGTTCCCGGATGTCATACTAAATTCGTTAAAATACGAAGTATACACGCAGTGGACACTATTTCCGTGCTTTTAGGGCCCATAATGCAATTCTTCCGAAAATGGGCGTGGCTTCACAACGTTTTCAGATTTGAAGAAAATTGCCGAAAATATGCAGCTGAAGTCCAAAGAGAGAGTATAGAAATGTTTTACTTTAACTAATTATGACAAATGTTAAGAAAATGTTGAGCAATGTAATAAAGTAATGACTTTTCAAATAGCATATCATTATAGCAGTATGTACCGGGTATGTTAGCTACCTACTGTAACGCTAGTTGGCTAACATTACTTGTACATCAAACTTGCCAGTATATTTACTTTATGCTATCTAACTAACTACCCAGCGTTTATTGATTTGATTATTCATGTCATTCATAACTTAACTAAGTGGTATAGTCATTCGGGTCCATTCGTAAATTCGCTCTGGCTATCTACTCTGATTTCAGAGCTCTCACCTGACAGGTCAGTACACTCAACTGAAAGGATACCGTTCGTTTACAGCAGGGTTGGCGAGTAACGGATTACATGTAAGGAATTACAAAAAACAGTTAACTGTAATCCGTTACGTTACCAGTAAAAATATTGTAATCAGATTACAGATACTTTTGAAAAACTTGAGGATTACTTTTAAATTCAGAAAGGAAGTTTGCAAAAAAAAATATTTGACACTTCTCTGTTTTCTCAATGACATTAAAATCAGCATTGAAAAAAGGCGCTAGTTTAAATTTGTTCCACCAGAGCGAGTCTGACCACAAGTCAGAGACCACTATGATGACACACCAAATGTGTTTGATGGATCATGGGAAAAGAGCAGGAATAGGCTTTTTTTAGGCTACAGCCCAAGCTATGTCTTCCAATGGTGTGACTGCAGTCGGCATCCAAAGATTATTCAACTTGAATAAATGCTTGGAGGTAAGGATGACAGCAGTGGTGTAGTCTACGGCGATACGGATATCACTTATAATGGTTATCTACATAGCGCATTGATGTGAATCACACTATTGTTCTCTCATTTAGCTATTTACGCCTTATGAATTGTGGTTGTTGTGGATGGCTGTTCACAAATCTAAATGGGTATTTGAACCCAATAATGATTCAATTCAAGAAGTTTAAGCTGCCTATCAATCATTGTTTTTGAAACCAATGGACAGCCAGTGAAAATGTGCTCTTGCAACAGCTGCATAGTGTGGATCCCATCCTATGGAATAAAAGTGGGGCTTCTATTGCTCAATCTAATTCATGCTGATAAAATAAATACATCCATTGGCCAAATGGACACATGATCAAACTTGAAACACTTTTGATAGACTGAAAGGGGCAATCGGTAGTTGCTACATCCATTTTTGGAATTATATATATATATATATATATATATATATATATATATATATATATATATATATATATACAGTACCAGTCAAAAGTTTTGGCACATCTACTCATTACAGTGTTTTTCTTTATTTTTTACTATTTTCTACATTGTAGAATAATAGCGTAGACATCAAAACTATGAAATAACACATATTGAATTATGTAGTAAGCAAAAAAGTGTTCAACAAATCAAAATATATTTTATATTTTAGTTCCTTCAAAGTAGCCACCCTTTGCCTTGATGACAGCTTTGCACACTCTTGGCATTTTCTCAACTAGCTTCACCTGGAATGCTTTTCCAACAGGCTTGAAGGAGTTCCTACTTAGCACTGACGTGTGAAGTGAGAGGTGTCGAAGCCTTTGAGCCCAACAAATGGCAGGCTACCCCACCCAGATCCAGAGGCCTTGAAGCCTCCTCCTGCTGTTCAAAGATCATCCACTGGCATTTTCTACAAGACATCTGACTCCAGAAATAAAAGCATCTCCCAAGTGGATGTGACACCTACTCCCACTGCCTGCTGCACTGCAGCTTGGATTCCACCTGGCGACCTGTTCACCGTCTGCCCTGGCATGTCTCCCCGTCTGGTACAAGTATCCCCCCCCCCTCTCTCTCTCCTGAGCTTTCGCTCGCCTCCAGCACACATGCACTGTTGGGGCAAGTGACTCTGAACTTAAAATGGATAGCCCCATGTCATTATATATTTTATTTTTTACTTGTTAATTTTGCTATTTGCCTTATGACTTCTGCATACTTTGTTGACTATGAACTTTCTTTACCCAACTGTGGGACAGACTATGTTTGTTCCCACACTCGGGACTCTGACTCTCTATTGGTTACACAGACTTTTGGCCTCCCATCCTATTCTAACGCCAGCTTTTGTATTCATGTTACCTGATGAAATTGCTGTACAATATGATCTTGTTGCCATCTGATCCACATTCAGATGTCATAAATCAGCACTGCAGAGCTCTCCCTGTCCTCTGCCGTGCCCTGATTGTATTACTGTTGATGATATCTGGAAATGTGCATGTACACCCTGGCCCATCTACTGTTGCTAGCCCCAATTCTGACTTGTGCTCTGATATCTGCTTCACTGAGTTCTGCTCCCGTAAAAGCCTGGGTTTTCTGCACGGTAACACGAGAAGCTTATTAGCTGAAATGGATCAATTGAAAGTGTGGGTTCACAGCTCCAATCCAGATGTGTTGGTCATTACTGAGACGTGGTTAAGGAAGAGTGTTTTGAATGCTGATGTCAACCTTTCTGGTTATAACCTTTTTCGGCAAGACAGATCTTCCAAAGGTGGGGGAGTGGCAATCTTTATCCACCTTCAGTGCTCGGTTGTCTCCATCAAGTCTGTCCCCAAACAGTTTGATTTGCTGGTTTTAAGTATTACACTTTCAAATAGCTCTTTGTTGACTGATGCTGGCTGCTATCGTCCTCCATCATCACCGGCCTGTACCCTACCTGCCCAAACTTTCTCCTGGCCCCCATACCAAGTCTGAATTTGCCTGCAAGGTGACCTAATAAACTGAGACATGCTTAAACCACCTGACCAAGTCCTAAAGCAATGCGGCTCCCTTAATCTTTCTCAGATTATACCAATCCCACAAGGTATGACTCCAAACACCCAGAAAGGGCTACTCTTCTTGATGTTATCCTCAGAAATAATCCTGATAGGTATCAGTCTGGTGTTTTCTGTAATGACCTTAGTAATCACTGTTTTACATCCTGTGTTCGTAATGGCTGCTCAGTGAAACGACCTGTCCTGATTTGTCATAGACGCTTGCTAAAAAACTTTAATGAGCAAGCCTTTCTTCATGATCTGGCCTCTGTAAAATGGTATAGAATCAGCTTGATCCCCCTCGGTCGAAAACACTTGGACCTTCTTTTTTGATATTTTCAGTGGTATTGTTAAAGAAGAAAGAGTCTAAACCATCTGAACCAGATGTTTTTTTGGGGTCAAGTTTCAGGAGCTCCTTTAGCACCTCAGACTCAGTGACTACCTGCAGGGAGAAACTTTGTAGCGGGGCATGGGAAAAAGAGGGAGAAGCATAGGGGATAGTCACATTAGAAGGGGTGGGAGATGAGGAAATGTTGGACAGGCAAGGAGGCATGGCTGAGTCAAATAGGAATCCTGACTTAATGAAGTGGTGATTAAAGAGCTCAGCCATGTGCTTCTTGTCAGTAACAACCACATCATCAACATTAAGGGACATGGACAGCTGTGAGGAGGAGGGTTTATTCTCCAGGTCTTTAACCGTTTTCCATAACTTCTTGGGGTTAGACCCACAGAGAGAGAACTGCTCCTTAAAGTAACTAACTTTGGCCTTCCGGATAGCCTGAGTACACTCATTTCTAATTTGCCTGAACGAGAGCCACTCAGCCTGAGTATGCGTGTGCCGAGCCTTTCGTCAAATACAATTCTTGAGGTGGAGTAACTCTGCAAGATCACGGTCGAACCAGGGGCTGAACCTGTTTATAATTCAAATTTTCTTTATGGGGCGTGTTTGTTAAGGTTGCTGCCCCTAACATCGCCAAGCCTGTCTCCAACCTTTTTAACCTGTCTCTCCTTTCTGGGGAAGTTCCCATTGCTTGGAAGGCAGCCACAGTTTGTCCTTTATTTAAAGGGTGAGATCAAGCTGATCCTAACTGTTATAGGCCTACTTCTATTTTGCTCTGTTTATCAAAAGTGTTAGAAAAACTTGTCAATAATCACCTGACTGGCTTTCTTGATGTCTATAGTATTCTCTCTGGTATGCAATCTGGTTTCCGCTCAGGTTATGGATGTGTCACTGCAACCTTAAAGGTCCTCAATGATGTCACCATTGCCCTTGATTCTAAGCAATGTTGTGCTGCTATTTTTATTGACTTGGCCAAAGCTTATGATACGGTAGACCATTCCATTCTTGTGGGCCGGCTAAGGAGTATTGGGGTCTCTGAGGGGTCTTTGGCCTGGTCTGCTAACTACCTCTCTCAAAGAGTGCAGTGTATAAAGTCAGAAAATCTGCTGTCTCAGCCACTGCCTGTCACCAAGGGAGTACCCCAAGGCTCAATCCTAGGCCCCATGCTCTTCTCAATTTACATCAACAACATAGCTCAGGCAGTAGGAAACTCTCTCATCCATTTATTTGCAGATGATACAGTCTTATAATCAGCTGGCCCCTCCCCGGATTTTGTGTTAAATGCTCTACAACAAAGCTTTCTTAGTGTCCAACAAGCTTTCCCTACCCTTAACCTTGTTCTGAACACCTCCAAAACAAAGGTCATATGGTTTGGTAAGAAGAATGCCTCTCTCCCCACAGGTGTGATTACTACATCTGAGGGTTTAGAACTTGAGGTAGTCACCTCAAACAAGTACTTGGGAGTATGGCTGGACAGTACACTGTCCTTCTCTCAGCACATATCAAAGCTGCAGGGTAAGGTTAAATCTAGACTTGGTTTCCTCTATCGTAATCGCTCCTCTTTCACCCCAGCTGCCAAACTAACCCTGATTCAGGTGTCCATCCTACCCATGCTAGATTACGGAGACATAATTTATAGATCGGCAGGTAAGGGTGCTCTCGAGCCGCTAGATGTTCTTTACCATTCAGCCATCAGATTTGCCACCAATGCTCCTTATAGGACACATCACTGCACTCTACACTCCTCTGTAAACTGGTCATCTCTGTATACCCGTCGCAAGACCCACTGGTTAATGTGTATTTATGAAACCCTCTTAGGCCTCACTTCCCCCTATCTGAGATATCTCCTGCAGTCCTCATCCTCCACATACAACACCCATTCTGCCAGTCCCCAAAGCACAAACATCCCCGGGTCGCTCCTCTTTTCAGTTCGCTGTAGCTAGTGTAACAGTATAACTTTAGACCGTCCCCTCGCCCCGACACGGGCGCGAACCGGGGACCCTCTGCACACATCAACAACGGTCGCCCACGAAGCATCGTTACCCATCGCTCCACAAAGACGGCGGCCTTTGCAGAGCAAGGGGAAACCCTACTTCAAGTCTCAGAGCAAGTGACGTAACCGATTGAAACGCTATTAGCGCGTACCCGCTAACTAGCTAGCCATTTCACATCCGTTACACTAGCGACTGGAACGAGCTGCAACAAACACTCAAACTGAACAGTTTTATCTCAATCTCTTCATTCAAAGACTCAATCATGAAAACTCTTACTGACAGTTGTGGCTGCTTTGTGTGATGTATCGTTGTCTCTACCTTCTTGCCCTTCGTGCTGTTGTCTGTGCCCAATAATGTTTGTACCATGTTTTGTGCTACTACCATGTTGTGTTGCTACCATTCTGTTGTTATGTTGTGTTGCTACCATGCTGTGTTGTCTTGTGTTGCTGCCTTGCTATGTTGTTGTCTTAGGTCTCTCTTTATGTTGTGTTGTCCCTCTTGTCGTGATGTGTGTTTTGTCCTATACTTATATGTTATATATAAAAATAAAAATAAATCCCAGGCCCCCGTCCCCGCAGGAGGTCTTTTGCCTTTTGGTTAAACCGTCATTGTAAATAAGAATTTGTTCTTAACTGACTTGCCTAGTTAAATAAAGGTAAAATAAAATAACAATTATGTTCTATGTGCTCTATTTCTATACTTCCATTCTTAAGTTTAGTTTTTGCTTCTTTTACTTTCAGTTTTGCACACCAGCTTCAAACAGATAAAAATACAATATTTTTGGTTATGGGAAATATATTTCACAGTGGTTTAGATGGTACAATGATTATCTACACTATACTTGCTTGTTTTGTCACCTAAACTGAAATTAGGCGAACTATTTGAATGTTAGATTTCTGCATAGTGCACTTTTAACTGTGCATTTAAAAAATGTCCTAAACTTTAAGATGTAGGATCTTAATTTGAGCCAGTTTTCTACAGCATGAAAATTATCCTGCAGCAACAGGAAATGTGAATTATTATGATGATTATAATTAATGGCATTTTTTTATGGGAGTGATACAAGTCTGACATTTTTATGTGGAAATTACAATCTTTAGAAGCCTTTTTAAACCTTGAATACACGACACGTTTGCATTTCCTGCGGTGGAGGAACATTCACAGCAAAAAAACAGTGATAAAATTAAGATCGTACATCCTTAATTAGACAAACCCTTTTCCTTTTTTTATGTACCATGTCCCCTTCCTTCCCCCTTCATTAAAAGCCAGTTATAAAGTGGTTATAACCACTGGGAGTGACATCAGTGTGTGGATGGTATCCATTGTGGTCAGTGGGATTGGCACCTAAAGATGTTCCTCTGGGGCCTCTGGTATGGCACTGAGGTGGAGACAGCTCTGGCATAGCCCCCTAGGCTGCTATTACTCTGGGGCCACAGATGTTGTGGCCTGGTACCTTGAGCTGGACTGGTACCCTGGCTGTGACACTAACATCGACTCACTTCTTTCCGCCTCTCTCCTCTTACCAACACTTACCCCAATCTCTTTTCTTTCCCCCGTCTCCCTTTCTCTGTGCGACCTCAGTTTGACCTCCCCGGATCTTCTCTCCAGGGTGAATGAGCGGTCATCATTTTATGGGGGGCCAGAGAAACCATAGGGTGAAGCAGGTCTCCTCATGTGGAGACCTATATCATGACTAACCTAACAGCATACTGAGGAAATCTAATGCAGCTATATCTATACCATGGTTCATCTATACCATGAAACAAAATAGAGAGGTAGGTTATAGAATAGAGTCTTTATAGAAAATATACTCTGAGGTTCATTTTGAGAGCAATGGAAATGTGTTCTGCCCTTCTGCCTATCTCAAACGCATACATCGGCACATAGGCCAAGGCCCCTGGACAACTACTTCCTGGTATACTTGCAATGGTATCTGTGGTTAAAAATAATGATGCTAATGAGAGGATAGTGTGAGCAGCACTGAACTACAACAACGTGACTTAAGCTAACTCCACAGTTTTCAGAGAATACAAATGGAAATCTCCTAAAATAAAAACAGGTTTTTTTCAAATGCAAAAAAAAGTTTCAGAGGCTGAGTATACTTTCTGTTTTATTTTCTTGTCTTTTTTTCTGCCTTTGTCCCAAAGGTTGGCATATAATTAACTTGTGCTTAATATGCTGTTTAAGAGATCTCCTCCCAATGCTACCAGCTTTGAACCCTGGCCACAGACAGGGACAAAACCTCAGTGAGACAGTTTCTTCCAAGCTCCACCCGGCAGAGAGAGAGGAGTGAGAGACAGAAAGAGAGAAAGTGTGTGTGTGTGTGTGTGTGTGTGTATGTGTGTGTGTGTGTGTGTGTGTGTGTGTGTGTGTGTGTGTGTGTGTGTGTGTGTGTGTGTGTGTGTGTGTGTGTGTGTGTGTGTGTGTGTGTGTGTGTGTGTGTGTGTGTGTGTGTGTGTGCGTGTGTGTGTGTTTTTTCCCCACTCTATTTTTTTAAACACACTTCATACTTCCATCATAATCACTGACAATTAGCCACACAGCTATTTGTTTTTGTGTTTATTTCTATTGGACATGTCATTGATCTTGTGCTTACCTGCTATGACCCCTGAACCCTTTATGACTCTAGAACCAATCAAAGTCATTAAAAACACCTTGTGAAGTTCTATGACTACGTAGCAATATGAAGAAACGGTAAGCCTTGGACCAGTAAGCCTTATCCGAGTCAAAAACGTCCCATAGGATTTCTGAAAATAAAGCAAATATTACAATATATCTGAAAATAAACTTTTTCCACAATGCCGTACATCCAGATGATCTCCCATGAACCCCTGCACCCTCTGCCGTGCCTGCTGCTGCTGCCCCAGTTCAGTCCACTGACCCTCAATAGGACAGGGGGTTTATGGTGCTCTCCACCACCCTCCTCTGCAACTAGGATGCTTTCTTTTCTAGGATCTGTCAAGCAGATGGCCATTAAAACATCATGAAATAGCTGTGGATGACTCAAGGTGTGTCGAGGATTTTAAATTCAACCCTCATTTAACTAGGCAAGTCAGTTAATTGAGAACAAATTCTTATTTACAATGACAGCCTACCAGGGAACAGTGGGTTAACTGCCTTGTTCAGAGACAGAACAACAGATTTTTACATTGTCAGCACAGGGATTCAATCCAGCGACCTTTCAGTTCCTGGCCCAATGCTCTCACAACTAGGCTACCTTCCTGGTCCAATGCTCTAACCACTAGGCTACCTTCCTGGCCCAATGCTCTCACAACTAGGCTACCTTCCTGGCCCAATGCTCTCACAACTAGGCTACCTTCCTGGTCCAATGCTCTAACCACTAGGCTACCTTCCTGGTCCAATGCTCTAACCACTAGGCTACAGTCCTGGCCCAATGCTCTAACCACTAGGCTACCTTCCTGGCCCAATGCTCTAACCACTAGGCTACCTTCCTGGCCCAATGCTCTAACCACTAGGCTACCTTCCTGGCCCAATGCTCTAACCACTAGGCTACGTGCCGCTCCTGATTGGCTACAGTAGCACAGTAGAGTAGAAGTTGTAGAATATCTAGAATAATTACATTAATGTCATTGTTCTGTTTCTGGGAGTGGACCTTGAGTCTGATGTTTTCCTAACTTGTTAGGCTATTATTGACGAAAATTCTCTCGGGAGATAGTACAGTCGGTATTTGATTGCGAGATATTCTAGGTCGGGTGAACAGAAGGACTTGAGTTCCTGTATGTTATCACAGTTACACCATAAGTCGTTAATCATAAAACATATACCTCCACCCTTCTGCTTCCCGGAGAGATGTTTGTTCCTGTCGGCGCAATGTACTGAGAACCCAACTGGCAGAGTCAGAAAGTATATCTCGAGAGAGCGATGTTTCTGTGAAGCAGAGAATGTTACAATCCCTGGTGTCCCTCTGAAAAGCAACTCTCGCCTTGAACTCATCAATTTTATTATCCAGAGATTGGACATTAGCGAGTAAAATACTCAGGAGCGGTGGGTGGTGTGTACGCTTCCTAAGTCGGACCAGAAGACTGCCTTGTGTACATCTCCTCCGCCGGCGTTGTTTTGGGTCAGCCTTTGGAATAAGTTCAATTGCTCTGAGGAGAGCACACAAAGGATCTGCTCCAGGGAAGTCGTAATCCTGGTCGTAATGCTGGAAGTTCTGGTGAGTTACCGCCGCTCTAATATTCAATAGTTCTTTCCGGCTGTATGTAATGACACAAAACAATTCCTGAGCTAATAACGTAAAAAATAATACATAAAGAAACAAAATACTGCAGAGTTTCTGAAGAGCTAGTCGCGATGCTGCCATCTCCGTTCATCTCCGGTTCTATTGGTTTTATATGAGTTAGAATGCCAAGGTGGAGGTTCTATTGGTTTTATATGGGTTAGAATGCCAAGGTGGGGGTTCTATTGGTTTTATATGGGTTAGAATGCCAAGGTGGGGGTTCTATTGGTTTTATATGGGTTAGAATGCCAAGGTGGAGGTTCTATTGGTTTTATATGGGTTAGAATGCCAAGGTGGGGGTTCTATTGGTTCTATATTGGTTGGAATGCCAAAGTGGGGGTTCTATTGGTTCTATATGGGTTAGAATGCCACATGGGAGTTCTATTGGTTCTATATGAGTTAGAATGCCAAGGTGGGGGTTCTATTGGTTTTATATGAGTTAGAATGCCAAGGTGGAGGTTCTATTGGTTTTATATGGGTTAGAATGCCAAGGTGGGGGTTCTATTGGTTTTATATGAGTTAGAATGCCAAGGTGGAGGTTCTATTGGTTTTATATGGGTTAGAATGCCAAGGTTGGGGTTCTATTGGTTCTATATTGGTTAGAATGCTAAAGTGGGGGTTCTATTGGTTCTATATGGGTTAGAATGCCACGTGGGAGTTCTATTGGTTCTATATGGGTTAGAATGCCAAGGTGGGGGTTCTATTGGTTCTATATGGGTTAGAATGCCAAGGTGGAGGTTCTATTGGTTCTATATGGGTTAGAATGCCACGTGGGAGTTATATTTGTTCTATATGGGTTAGAATGCCATGGTGGAGGTTCTATTGGTGCTATATGGGTTAGAATGCCAAGGTGGAGGTTCTATTGGTTCTATATGGGTTAGAATGCCAAGGTGGCTCTTCCTTACCTCCTTGTTAGCGTTTTTCTGATGTTTTTTCAGTTGCAAAACAGATTATGGTCCAGTTCTTCAGACAAAATACTGACAATTCCACACTTCGTCAAGTCATCCAGGGGTGAATAGGGCGCAGGGCAGGGGGGCACGACAGGGGGTGATGCCTGTAACAGTCAGGCCACAAAGTATTAGGGGATTTGTATTCATAACAATACCTACCGATATAAACATGCTTGCATTTGTAGGCCAATTTGTTGTGGGGTGTTTGGGATAGATTGCAAAGGTTGCAATGTCAAACGTGTCCGTTTGGTCATACAGCAGACTAGCTCTTAACATTGTGCAAAGAGTAATATAAAACATACATGGAGTAATTTAAACTATTCAATTCTCTTGAACAAATAATGACAAATAATAACTTATACATTTTTTTTGTATTCTGTACAAGAATTTGCTAAAATAATATTGGACAATACTATGTTTACAAAGGAAAAACTTGTCTCACACACTTTAATAGATAACGGATATGATAACAGATCAGATTCTAACTAAAGATCCTTAGACCACCAAAATCTCAACTCCTCTTTACACAAGGGGCTTATAGCGTCTTTTTGCAAGTCATGCTTTGTTTGTGGCTGGATCTCGATAGAATGGAAAGAGTGGATAACTTCTATTTTACTGTCTATAACTTTTAACCATAACTTTTAAATGACATTCTGAGATTTCACCATGAATGCCCTGGTTGAGAGAATCCCCACACGTACACCGGGTGTACAAAACATTAGGAACACCTGCTCTTTCCATGGCATAGACTGACCAGGTAAATCCAGGTGAAAGCTATGATTCCTTATTGACTGTTATGATATAGTATAATATACACTGAGTGTGCAAAACATTAAGAACACCCCCTTCCATGACATAGATCTCTTATTGATGTCACTCTAAATCCACTTCAGTCAGTGTAGATGAAGGGGAGGAGACAGGTTAAAGAAGGATTTTTAAGCCTTGAGACAATTGAGACATGGATTGTGTACAGTATGTGTGCCATTCAGAGGGTAAATAGTCAAGACAAAATCGTTAAGTGCCTTTGAACAGGGTATGGTAGTAGGTGCCAGGCTGCCCGGTTTGTGTCAAGAATTGCAACGCTGCTGGGTTTTTCACGATCAACAGTTTTCCGCGTGTAGTAACAATGGTGTATTAACGTCCAGTCAACTTGACAACTGTGGGCAGCATTGGAGACAGCATGGGCCAGCATCCCTGTGGAACGCTTTTGACACCTTGTAGAGTCCATGTCCTGACGAATTAAGGCTGTTCTGAGGGCATAAAGGGATGCAACTCAATATTAGGAATGTGTTCCTGATGTTTTGTACACGCGGGCGCGGTTATTATCACCTTGAAAGAACGCGCGGACAGGACCAACCTCTAATGACATCACTCACTTCTCTCCTCCCGCTGATCGACTTGAGGTTACAGCACGTTTCTGGTTACCGGCTGCGGACAGGCAATATCTCACACCATTCATCCTCAGGCACAGACACACCAGAGAGAAGTTACCCGGGCAGAGTGAGCCTTTAGCGACATGATGGCAGAGGAGAGCCGGGGGAAACGACGGAAACAAGCGAACCCGAGAAGGAATCAAGGTATGAAATGTTCCGCACTATGTAGTAAATTGTTGATATTGCTGTCTGCCATTCATATTGATGTGCAGATCTCGCCTGATTGAGAAAGTGTAATATGGACTGTAATTTTGACTTTGCTGCATCTGGACCTGTAAGGTTTCTAGAGATTTTATAATTTAAAAACTTTGGTAACAGAATAAACTTTACCTAACATATGCATAGCCTACGGTCTGTGATTTACTTGCCACTGGTATTTTGTTCTGCGTTTTAACTTTCGCTGTAGCAGCAGTTAATATATTATAGATTCATGTGGAGAAACTAGAAACCTGTTCCTAAACTTAACGCGTAAACATGGGCCATTCAAGAAGTCACACTGTAACTCTGTAAAATGTGCGACAATATGAACCAACACCATGCATACAGCGTCAGCACATCTAACTTCGAATAACCCCCGTGTTCTCCAAGTACTGTAATTATCATTTCTTATTTGGAAGATGTTGAATTTTCATATTTCTGAATAGTTTTATCTGTTTGTAATTGGCATATTGCAAACTCCACTATTCTTTTCGTAACGCAGGTTTTTTATTTGTATTTTTTCAATATGCATTGTTATGATTATTTAACACTCAGACAGCAATAATACACATTTACTTACCTAGATGCGAATTACTTACCTAGACCCTAGACCCGAATTACTTACCTAGAGGCGAATGACTTACTTAGAGGTGAATTACTTACATAGAGGAAAATTACTTACCTAGAGGCGAAATACTTACCTTGATGCAAATTACTTACCTAGAGGCGAAATACTTACCTTGATGCAAATTACTTACCTAGAGGCAAATTACTTACCTAGAGGCAAATTACTTACCTAGAGGCGAATTACCTACCTAGAGGTGAATTACTTACCTAGAGGCAAATTACTTACCTGGAGGCGAATTACCTACCTAGAGGTTAATTACTTACTTAGAGGTTAATTACTTACCTAGAGGCGAATTACCTACCTAGAGGTTAATTACTTACCTAGAGGCGAATTACCTACCTAGAGGTGAATTACTTACCTAGAGGCAAATTACTTACCTGGAGGCGAATTACCTACCTAGAGGTGAATTACTTACCTAGAGGCAAATTACTTACCTGGAGGCGAATTACCTACCTAGAGGTGAATTACTTACCTAGAGGCAAATTACTTACCTGGAGGCGAATTACCTACCTAGAGGTGAATTACCTGCCTAGAGGCGAATTACCTACCTAGAGGTGAATTACTTACCTAGAGGCAAATTACTTACCTGGAGGCGAATTACCTACCTAGAGGTTAATTACTTACCTAGAGGTTAATTACCTACCTAGAGGCAAATTACTTACCTAGAGGTGAATTACCTACCCAGGGGTAATTACTTACCTGGAGGCGAATTACCTACCTAGAGGTTAATTACTTACCTAGAGGTTAATTACTTACCTAGAGGTGAATTACCTACCCAGGGGTTAATTACTTACCTGGAGGCGAATTACTTACCTAGAGGTGAATTACTTACCTAGAGGTGAGTTACTTACCTAGAGGTTAATTACCTACCCAGGGGTTACTTACCTGGAGGCGAATTACTTACTGTACCTCGAGGCGACAAGAAGCAGCAACAGCACAGAGACTGAAGTTGGTCGGTGGAAATACAGTATGGCGAAGGAAAAATTGCTTATTTACAAATAAATATATTATTTCATACCCCCTGAATAGTGAGAGATGTATTAAATAATCGAAAACAGGCATAATTTATATTTTATCAAGTTAATAAACATCTGAGAGAGAAAAAAAGTATGACTTTGCCTCTTTGTTTCTTAAAACAAATATTGAATTAATAATTCAGCCTAGGATTGCAGTTGAATACATGTCATTTATTAACTATATTTTCGTTCAAAGACAAAAACACGCGATGTAATAACATAACAAAAACCCGTTTTATATTTTCGTTTTTATATATCCAAATGCTTTACAATTTCCCTTACAATAACGGTAAAACATGAATAGTATACCACCCATATCAATTCATATGTAGTACTGGTATACAATCACAGCATTAGTTCAGTCACTTGTATATGAATATTAAATAGCTTCCCATCAAACTGATGATGGCAATCATTGACTGTGAATGTGTTACATTTAACAGTGACAAGTGGAACTGAAGTCAGAGAGTTCTACGGTGAGTCAGATAGGGTCACACTCACACTCACACACTCACACACAAACACGGGGCGCAGGATGGCATATCATGCTATTTTGATTTGGGCCTTTACTGCGAACAGTGTTTCTTCATTTTGATGCAGAGCGAGGTGTGTGTACTCGCGTCACGGTTCCCGCCATATTAAATATAGCACCCGTCCTCCCAGCACATCCTTTTCACAGTTCTACGGTACTCTATGTACACCAACGTAAATGTAGTCAAATCAGACACACTTACCGTAATTACCGACAAGGGACCAGAAACTGTGACCACCAAATTACAAGTTGCTCACTGAAGTTCCTTGAACCAAATGCATTATGTTACATTGAGGGGTGTATAATTTGATGATGCATATTTAAATAGTAAAAAAAAAAAAAAAAAGAAGTTAAATAAAGTTACATTTAAAAAATATATACATATATATTTTTTATATTTTATAAATATTTAGGGTGTGAGGCTTCACGTCGTGACCAGTTGTTGTTTGCGAAGTATTGTACGAGTTCTTTGTGGGCGTCAAGGCTCATCTATAGTTGTAAAACACGGTGTGGTTACTGTCAAAGTTTAGATTAAAGAGAGATTCCAGATCCCAGTTTGAAACACAAAAAAAACCAGGTGATTTTGCAACCGCAATTTTGTGACTCAATTCCATGCAATGCAATTAAATACAACTCAGAACCCTATAGTTGTTGGGATCGCTGATTTGTTGACTCGCACGACGAGATGAAATGACTGGTGGTGCGCTGACAGCTGATATGTTTCGTCTTGTGTTGGTGGTGACTAAAGAACTTGTACAGGACTTAACGCATATGTAGAACAGATGGAAGAGACTTATCAAAGTTCGAAAACAATCCTTAGAGTGTATCTTTTTTTTTTCATTTTGTTTTTACTGTAAACAACACATTGTTGCTCAGTGTATGTATAGAAAGAAGAGATGCTGAGTGGAATATTTGAGTTGCCGTGAAAATAATGTTCAGGCGATGGGCATATTTATTCTTGCAGTGTGTCTCTTCTTTTTGTGTGCGTGCGTGCATGTGTGTGTGTGTGCGTGCCTGGTGCGTGCGTGTTTGTGTGTGAGTGTGTGTTGGGGAAGCCATTGGAGAGAATATGTGTGTGAGGACTGGGGCACCAGATAAAACCACATGGATTTGGCAACACTAACTCAACAGATAGAGTTGAAACTGTCTGTCCATTAGAGAGAAGAAAATGACATCTTTTCCTCTGTCTCCAAGACCTCGATTGGTTTCAGTCTCTGTCTCCCAAATAAAACTGTCAATGTCCACAGATATCAAGTGATGTGGGGAAATGAATACTTTCCATTGTTATAGGCTGGTTGCAGAAAAGTGAAGGGAAATAAGTCTATTGGAAATGAGAGGTTATCTTAGTGGGTGTACGATTTCAAAAGATTTGACTTCCCAAGTATAATATGTGAATGATTGAAAGCATGGTCATACAGGTCTTTCTCTCTCTCTGTTTCCCTCTCTCTTTATTTCTCCCTCTCTCTTTCTTTCTTTCTCTCTTTCTCTCTCTCTCTCTCTTTCCTTCTCTATCTCTTTCGCTCTCTCTCTTATTTTCTTTCTTACTTTCTATCGCTCTCTCTTTCTCTCTCTCTCTTTTTCTTTCTATCTCTCTCTCTTTCTTTCTTTCTCTCTCTCTCCCTCTCTCTCTGTCTCTCTTTCCCTCATTCCCAGTTTCTCGATTTCTTCTTTTTTCAAGTGCCAATTTATTTAATCTCTTTCCCCTTTTCCTTGATTTCCAAACCCCAGTCTTTGTTTGCAGCTGGGGCCCAGCTGTGTGTCGTCCCTCAGTTTGTGTGTGTGTGTGTGTGTGTGTGTGTGTGTGTGTGTGTGTGTGTGTGTGTGCGTGTGCGTGTGCGTGTGCGTGTGCGTGTGTGTGTGTGTGCGTGCGCGTTTGTGTTTGTGTGTGTGTGTGTGTGTGTGTGTGTGTGTGTGTGTGTGTGTGTGTGTGTGTGTGTGTGCCCATATGTGCACAGCATTGTCACAGTGGAAAGAGAGAAAGAAAGAAAGAAAGAAAGAAAGAAAGAAAGAAAGAAAGAAAGAAAGAAAGAAAGAAAGAAAGAAAGAAAGAAAGAAAGAGAGAGAAAAATGCTGTGGCATGGTGTGAGTCTGTATAGCTGCAGTGCTGAGTTGGGCAAGAGTCCCAGAGTGGTGGGAAGACCAGGCACCAGACCCTATTACCAGGTCTCTTCAAGCCCAGCCACCAGGGAGTATTACCAGGGTGTATTACCAGGTCTCTTCAAGCCCAGCCACCAGGGCTTATTACCAGGTCTCTTCAAGCCCAGCCACCAGGGCTTATTACCAGGTCTCTTCAAGCCCAGCCACCAGGGATTATTACCAGGTCTCTTCAACCCCAGGCCCCAGGCCCTATTACCCAGCCTGGTCTCAAAGACTAGACGTAACATAGTAAAATATATCCGGAACACTCAAATTATTATGATACATGTGTTACGTTTGGCATGGTTACATAAGACAGATGGTTACTTAATGCAAAAACGAAGGTAGGATGGTTAGTCTGGGTGGATGGGTTGGTGTATAACGCAAACATCTAGCAACCCAAAGGCTAATTTAGCTAATTATGAACTTTTCAACTACTTACTACATTTGAACTACTTTACAACTACTTAGTATGTTAGCTAAACCTTCCCCTTCCTCTAACCCTAACCCTTTTAGCTAAACCTAACCCTAACCTTAACCCTTTTAGCTAACCCTTCCCCTAACCGTTTAACCTAATTCTTAAACTTAACCCTAACCCCTAGCCTAGCTAACGTTAGCCAGCTAGCTAACATTAGCCATTTAGCCACCTAGCTAGAATTTGGAATATATCATATGTTTTACAAATTCATAAAATATTGTACGTTTTGGAAATTTGTAACATATAGTACAAATTGTAATTCATAACATATCATACGAAATGGGTGCTGGACATCCACAAATGATAACACGAACGTTGTCACGTTCTGACCTTTATTTCCTTTGTTTTTGTCTTTAGTTAGTTGGTCAGGGCGTGAGTTGGGGTGGGCAGTCTACATTTACATTTAAGTCATTTAGCAGACGCTCTTATCCAGAGCGACTTGCAAAGTGGAAAGTTCATACATATTCATCCTGGTCCCCCCGTGGGAATTGAGCCCTGGTCCCCCCGTGGGAATTGAACCCACAACCCTGGCGTTGCAAGCGCCATGCTCTACCAACTGAGCCACACGGGACTATGTTCTGTGTTTCTATGTTTAGGTTTGTCATTTGGCCTGATATGGTTCTCAATCAGAGGCAGGTGTTTTTCATTGTCTCTGATTGGGAACCATATTTAGGTAGCCTGTTTTGTATTGTGGGTTGTGGGTTATTGTCTATGTCTATACGTTGGTTGCTTGTGCATGCACTTTCGTTTTATAGCGTCACGTTCGTTTTGTTGTTTTTGTAAGTTTGTCAAGTGTTCTTCGTTTCTTCTTTATTAAACAGAAGAATGTATTCAAACCACGCTGCGCTTTGGTCCGATCCTTACTCCTCCTCAGACGAGGAGGATTACGACGTTCGTGACAAACGTCTAGCAACCCAAAGGTTGCGAGTTCAAATCTCACTATGGAAAACTTTAGCATTTTAGCTAATTAGCAACTTTTCACCTACTTACTACTTTTTAACTACTTTGCAATTACTTAGCATGTTAGCTAACCCTTCCCCTAACCCTTTTAGCTAACCCTTTCCCTAACCCTAACCCTTTAACCTCACTCCTAAACTTAACCCTAACCTCTCCCCTAACCCCTAGTCTAGCTAACATTAACCAGCTAGCTAATGTTAATAAAAACACTTAATAAAAAGCAGTTTAGTCATCCTTTAAAACTAGCTAGAAAAGTCCGATCTATAGCTAGCTAAAGAAACTACTAACGTTAGCTTTAGAGCAGCCTAGCTAGATAGCTAGCTAACATTGGCTAGCTAGGTTGATGCAATCATGCAGCCAGCATTTAGAAACACTGAATAAATGTGTTTGGCACAGGATAAAGAAGATGAAACGAACTGCTTGCTGCTACCCAATGCCAAGGGACACTGACGTTCCCGAAAAGGTTAGTCAGACAGTTTGTTAGTCCAGTAATGTTCGTTGGCATATTCTTTTATTTCCACTGCTGGTGATTATTCACAAATGTTTGTGGTGCAAATGTAACTGTCTTAAAAGTTTTTAAAAAAGAATAAACTATAAATTCCGCCACAGGGCAGTCTACACAGACAATACGAACACGTTTGTCCAACCCTAACAGATGGATGGCTAAATGCAGGAAGAGAGAATTGATGGATTCTAGCAACACCGTAACTTTCACAAATACAGAGAGAGTCAGACAGTCAGTGACAACAACTAAATGAACTGTTAAATGCAGGTTTGGTTCCTATAGAGTGTAATAGAATGAGTGACACTGAATACAATTATTTTCAATGAAAATGTTGGAAGTAGTTGATTTAATGATTGAATATATGGAGTTTACAGCCAATCAGTCCTACGGTGAGCGCCAGGGAGTAAACCTTTGGTAGGTCAGACTGAGACCAGGACAACACGGTTAGTGAGTTATTACGTACACATAAAACAAACTATGTTACAAAGTCTACTGTGTATAGTGTTACATGTAACCCTGCCTTACATAAAGGTAACAGAATGAATAATTGCAAATAGTAGGTTTTATGACATGAAATTAAAATACTTTTCTACATTGAAACCTGTGTATATTTTTATTTGTTAAAGTCCACTGCTTAACATTGTGTGTATAGAGTGAAAATAATATTTTAAAACATTGAAACCATTCTTTGCATAGTGCCTGCTATAGTAAGTAGTTCACTAAACTACAGAGTATGTTGTCCATTGAAGTTGTTGTCTCTCTGGCTCTTTAGATATCAGCTTCAGAATGAATGACACCAATGTGGTAGTTTGAAATGGTTTGATCCACCTTAGGTCAAGAGTGTTTCCAATTCACATCACCCCTGACAGGAAAACCCCCAGCGCTATAGTCATAGCACAGATGAAAAGTGAACCTATCCTTTATATTACTACTATTTTGTCGTAGCCTACGAATAGGACCCAGAGTTTTACCTGACCAGGTCATGAGATCAGGAAAAACTCAAGTTTTTTGACACAACACTTTTTTAAACCTGTGCTGCCACCTCTGCAAATAACACATTAATAACCACAGCACTCAGGATGTGTGTGTGAGTAGCTGTGCCACTGTTCACAGGCCAAATTCACACCTTTCAGTCTTTAACAGTATTTCCTGTGGCCTCTGACTCATATACAATGTGACAAGTCTTTAGATATCTTTCTCTTGGTACAGTATGAAGATATTATGATTCAAACGTATCATATATAGTATATAGCAGTAGAACATATAGTATAATAATAGTATCATATGTAGTATATAGCAGTAGAATATAGTATAATTATAGTATCATATATAGTATATAGCAGTACAATATATAGTATCATATATTGTATATAGCAGTAGAATATATAGTTTAATAATAGTATCATATATAATATATAGCAGTAGAATATATAGTATAATAATAGTATCATATATAGTATAATATACTATATATTATACTGTTATTATACTATATATTATACTATTATTATTATTATTATTAATGCAATCCTGACTGGTTGCATCACTGCCTGGTATGGCAACTGCTCGGCCTCCGACCGCAAGGCACTACAGAGGGTAGTGCGAACTGCCCAGTACATCACTGGGGCTAAGCTTCCTGCCATCCAGGACCTCTATACCAGGCGGTGTCAGAGGAAGGCCCTAAAAATTGTCAGACTCCAGCCACCCTAGTCATAGACTGTTCTCTCTGCTACTGCACGGCAAGCGGTAACGGAGCGCCAAGTCTAGGTCCAAGAGGCTTCTAAACAGCTTCTACCCCCAAGCCATAAGACTCCTGAACAAATAGTCAAATTGCTACCCTGACTATTTGCATTGCCCCACCCCCTCTTTTACACCTACGCATAATCACTTTAATTACTCTACCTACATGTACATATTACCTCAACTGACCGGTGCCCCCGTACATTGCCTCTGTACCGGTACCCCCTGTGTATAGTCTCACTAT
This sequence comes from Salvelinus namaycush, assembly GCF_016432855.1. Lineage (NCBI taxonomy): Eukaryota > Metazoa > Chordata > Actinopteri > Salmoniformes > Salmonidae > Salvelinus > Salvelinus namaycush. The sequence goes on from NC_052308.1 coordinate 5,634,917, forward strand.
TGTTATTTTACTGCTGCCCTTTAATTACTTGTTACTTTTATTTCTTATTCTTTTCCGTATTTTAAAAAAACTGGTTAGGGGCTCGTAAGTAAGCATTTCACTGTAAGGTCTACACCTGTTGTATTCGGCGCATGTGACTAATAACATTTGATTTGATTTGATATATAGTATAATAATAGTAGAATATATAATATAATAATAGTATAATATATAGTATAATAGCAGTAGAATATATAGTATAATAATAGTATAATATATAGTATAATAGCAGTATAATATATAGTATAATAGCAGTAGAATATACGCTGAGTATACAAAACTTCATAATAATAGTATGCCATACACTGAGTATACAAAACATTAAGAACACCTGCTCTTTACATGTCATAGACTGACCATATAAGTCTTGAGACAATTGAGAAATGGATTGTGTGTGTGTGTGTTAAGAAGGTGAATGTGCAAGACAAAACACGTAAAGGTGTTGCTGATGTCTGGTATACTTAGTGTCGGTACATATGGGACATATTGAAACACGTAAAGGTGTTGCTGATGTCTGGTATACTTAGTGTCGGTACATATGGGACATATTGAAACACGTAAAGGTGTTGCTGATGTCTGTTATACTTAGTGTCGGTACATATGGGACATATTGAAACACGTAAAGGTGTTGCTGATGTCTGGTATACTTAGTGTCGGTACATATGGGACATATTGAAACACGTAAAGGTGTTGCTGATGTCTGGTATACTTAGTGTCGGTACATATGGGACATATTGAAACACGTAAAGGTGTTGCTGATGTCTGGTATACTTAGTGTCGGTACATATGGGACATATTGAAACACGTAAAGGTGTTGCTGATGTCTAGTATACTTAGTGTCGGTACATATGGGACATATTGAAACACGTAAAGGTGTTGCTGATGTCTGGTATACTTAGTGTCGGTACATATGGGACATATTGAAACACGTAAAGGTGTTGCTGATGTCTGTTATACTTAGTGTCGGTACATATGGGACATATTGAAACACGTAAAGGTGTTGCTGATGTCTGGTATACTTAGTGTCGGTACATATGGGACATATTGAAACACGTAAAGGTGTTGCTGATGTCTAGTATACTTAGTGTCGGTACATATGGGACATATTGAAACATGCTACCAGTGTCATTAGGCGTCAACATGCCCCCCTCGGGTGGTCATTCTTCATTTTAGTCTTGGATGTTCTTACGCCAGAAAAACTTTGCAGGATGTGTTTCAAATGTACACGTGTTTTGTAGAGAGAGGGTTTCCAACAGCCAGCCTGCCTGCCAGCCTGCCAGCCAGCCTGCCAGCCAGCCTGCCAGCCTGCCAGCCTGCCAGCCAGCCTGCCAGCCAGCCAGCCAGCCTGCCAGCCAGCTAGCCAGCCAGCCTGCCAGCCAGCCAGCCAGCCAGCCTGCCAGCCAGCCAGCCAGCCAGCCAGCCAGCCCGCCAGCCAGCCAGCCAGCCCGCCCGCCAGCCAGCCAGCCCTATGCTGCAATTTATTGATATGTTCTGTTTAATTACACCTCAAATTAAACGTGGAAACCCTGGTTCAGCAGTCATGTGTTACAAGACCCCGATGGGAGGCAGAGAGAGAGAGAGAGAGAGAGAGAGAGAGAGAGAGATAGGAGGGGGGCATGTAGTACACAGCGTCTAAGCTAAACTCCCCCAACTGGCTTGCTTGCTGAGCTGATTGATGCCAGTGTTGACTAGCAAGTGAACTAGATGTTGAACTAGCTGTTAGCTGTGCAGGTTTAAGTTGATTATGTTGTGCAATGGAAGTTGTTTTCTGTTGGTGGTGAGCGAACTTAGGATATATTTGTTGTCTTAAGAGGAAGGTGTTACAGGCTGTGCTAAAGGTTGAACTTTAGCACATATAGCTTGTTAGCACGTAGGGCACACCGATTGGTGTCACCTCGTTACTCAGTATGTGTTACACCTGTGCTGGTTGCCATCTCGTTAGTGGGAAGGTGTTTCACCTGTGCTGGCCCAAGTGTTAGTTAAGCACTGGCTGGCCCAGTGCTCCGGTGGTCTTGAGATATTTGGTGGGTTAACACCTGGCCCTCCCTAGTTTTAGTTCCTGACAAACAATCCTTTATCTGATCTTCTCTGTTTTTCTTTAGCTCCACGTTTTGGTTTGCTTCCTGTCTCTTGGTGTGGGTTTTAATTTTTTAGTTCTCTTCTTGGGCAAATTTAGTGGGTCTCATGGTGGGTGTCTTTTAGGTCCCAGTTGTTGTTACTAGTCAACTTTCAGTGAACACCCCCATGAGTGTCTTTCAGAGCCCCTCCTAAAACCCCACCTGTTTAGTTTTGGTTGTTGTTGTAACGGGTGTCCTCCTCCTCTTCAGACGAAGAGGAGGAGTAGGGATTTGACCAAAACGCAGCGTTGTGATACGACATGAATATTTATTAAACAAGACGAAAACTAAACATACTTGAGAATATACAAAATAATAAACGAAGTCAAACAGACCTGAACAAACGAACTTACATAACACGAAGAACGCATGAACTGGTACAGACGACACAAACGAACGAACAAACGAAACAGTCCCGTGTGGTGCACAGACACAGACACGGAAGACAACCACCCACCACAAACAATGTGAAACAACCTACCTATATATGGTTCTCAATCAGAGGAAAACGTAAACCACCTGCCTCTGATTGAGAGCCATACAAGGTCAATTAACACTGACACTTAACATAGATACACAAAACATAGAATGCCCACCCCAACTCACGTCCTGACCAACTAAACACATACAAAAATAACAGAAACCAGGTCAGGAACGTGACAGTTGTCAGTGATTCTTTGTTAGTTCCCCTTTCTGTTTGAGCGACAGTATTGTTTTTCTTTAGCTGGGGAGCGTAACGACCTCAACAGTTAAACATTACACCTGCTGGGACTGGGTCTGGCTGTTTGCTGCCTTATCTCTCCTTCTGTCTCTCTGTTACTCTCTCTGTCTTTGTCTCCTCTCACTCTCTCTGTCTTTGTCTCCTCTCACTCTCTCTGTCTTTGTCTCCTCTCACTCGCTCTGTCTTTGTCTCCTCTCACTCTCTCTGTCTTTGTCTCCTCTCACTCTCTCTGTCTTTGTCTCCTCTCACTCTCTCTGTCTTTGTCTCCTCTCACTCTCTCTGTCTTTGTCTCCTCTCACTCGCTCTGTCTTTGTCTCCTCTCACTCGCTCTGTCTTTGTCCCATCTCACTCTCTCTGTCTTTGTCTCCTCTCACTCGCTCTGTCACTCTCTCTGTCACTCTCTCTGTCTTTGTCTCCTCTCACTCTCTGTCTTTGTCCCATCTCACTCTCTCTGTCTTTGTCTCCTCTCACTCTCTCTGTCTTTGTCTCCTCTCACTCGCTCTGTCTTTGTCTCCTCTCACTCTCTCTGTCTTTGTCTCCTCTCACTCGCTCTGTCTTTGTCTCCTTTCTTTGTCTTTGTCTTCTCGCAGTCTTTGTCTCCCCTCACTCTCTCCCTTTGTCTACTCTCTCTGTCTTTGTCTCCTCTCTCTGTCTTTGTCTCCTCTCTCTGTCTTTGTCTCCCCTCATTCTCTCTGTCTCTGTCTTTGTCTCACTCTCTCTGTCTTTGTCTCACTCTCTCTGTCTGTCTCACTCTCTCTGTCTTTCTCTCCCCTCACTCTCTCCGTCTTTGTCTCTTCTCTCTGTCTTTGTCTCCCCTCACTCTCTCTGTCTTTGTCTCCCCTCACACTCTCTGTCTTTGTCTCATCTCACTCTCTCTGTCTTTGTCTCATCTCACTCTCTCTGTCTTTGTCTCCTCTCACTCTCTCTGTCTTTGTCTCACTCTCTCTGTCTTTGTCTCACCCTCTCTATCTTTGTCTCCCCTCACTCTCTCTGTCTTTGTCGCATCTCACTCCTTCTGTCTTTGTCTCCCCTCACTCTCTTTGTCTCATGTCACTCTCTCTGTCTGTGTCTCTCTCTTTGTGCATTTGTCTCATCTCACTCTCGCTGTCTGTCTCATTTCACTCTCTCTGTCTTTGTCTCACTCTCTCTGTCTTTGTCTCATCTCACTCTCTCTGTCTTTGTCTCACTCTCTCTGTCTTTGTCTCACTCTCTCTGTCTTTGTCTCTCTCTGTCTTTGTCTCCTCACTCTCTCTGTCTTTGTCTCCTCACTCTCTCTGTCTTTGTCCCATCTCACTCTCTCTGTCTTTGTCTCCCCTCACTCTCTCTGTCTTTGTCTCATCCCACTTTCTCTGTCTTTGTTTCACTCTCTCTGTCTGTCTCACCTCACTATCTCTGTCTTTGTCTCACTCTCTCTGTCTGTCGCATCTCACTCTCTCTGTCTTTGTCTCATCTCACTCTCTCGGTCTTTGTCTCACTCTCTCTGTCTTTGTCTCATCTCACTCTCTCTGTCTTTGTCTCACTCTCCATGTCTTTCTCATTCTCTCTGTCTTTTTCTCATCTCACTCTCTGTCTTTGTCTCATCTCACTCTCTCTGTCTTTGTCTCACTCTCTCTGTCTTTGTTTCACTCTCTCTGCGTGTCTCATCTCACTCTCTCTGTCTTTGTCTCCCCTCACTCTCTCTGTCTTTGTCTCATCCCACTTTCTCTGTCTTTGTTTCACTCTCTCTGTCTGTCTCACCTCACTATCTCTGTCTTTGTCTCACTCTCTCTGTCTGTTGCATCTCACTCTCTCTGTCTTTGTCTCATCTCACTCTCTCGGTCTTTGTCTCACTCTCTCTGTCTTTGTCTCATCTCACTCTCTCTGTCTTTGTCTCACTCTCCATGTCTTTTCTCATTCTCTCTGTCTTTTTCTCATCTCACTCTCTGTCTTTGTCTCATCTCACTCTCTCTGTCTTTGTCTCACTCTCTCTGTCTTTGTTTCACTCTCTCTGCGTGTCTCATCTCACTCTCTCTGTCTTTGTCTCCCCTCACACTCTCTCACACAGACACATTTCTGAGGGTGTTGCTACACTCCAGGACCTGGAACTTAGGCTTACGAGTGCTTTAATGATGTATATTTCCTACAAATAGCCAGGACTAAGATGTAACATACTTTTCCCAAAACACCACGCAAAGAGAATGTTGGCAAAGTGCGTCTTTGATGCATGTGTCGATATTGATAGGAACGAAAGTAAGACAATGCTGCTCTCGGATCAGCTTTCTCCATTAAAATCTTACCTCAACATTATCATTATTCCACAATACTGACCACGGATCAGCTCCTAGAGAGGTACTACCACCTATGGCTTCAAATAATGCTTAACCTATAATAATGCACTAACTCAAGATTTGGCAGATCATTTGTCTGAAATATTTTCAGAGAAATTATACTGTAGCCTACAAGTAGCAAAATATAGCTATATTGATTGAACATGAAATGTATTTAAATATGATTGAAATAGGCCTATAGTCTACTATATTTATAATTTAATGTTTTCTTGATTGTATCAATTGGAAACACATTGGCAACTTTTTATTTGTAGTTAACTTTGTTCTGAAGTTATCGGAGGTCACAGAGACGGATAAACCATGTGATTCTATGTTTAGCGTAGAATTGTAACGACGTACTCAGCTGTTCTAGTGGTCTGAGGCAGGTGTTAGATTACTCAGCTGTTCTAGTGGTCTGAGGCAGGTGTTAGATTACTCAGCTGTTCTACGAGTGGTCTGAGGCAGGTGTTAGATTACTCAGCTGTTCTAGTGGTCTGAGGCAGGTGTTAGATTACTCAGCTGTTCTAGTGGTCTGAGGCAGGTGTTAGATTACTCAGCTGTTCTAGTGGTCTGAGGCAGGTGTTAGATTACTCAGCTGTTCTAGTGGTCTGAGGCAGGCGTTAGATTAATCAGCTGTTCTAGTGGTCTGAGGCAGGCGTTAGATTACTCACCTGTTCTAGTGGTCTGAGGCAGGTGTTAGATTACTCAGCTGTTCTAGTGGTCTGAGGCAGGCGTTAGATTACTCAGCTGTTCTAGTGGTCTGAGGCAGGTGTTAGATTACTCAGCTGTTCTACTAGTGGTCTGAGGCAGGTGTTAAATTACTCAGATGTTCTAGTGGTCTGAGGCAGGTGTTAGATTACTCAGCTGTTCTACGAGTGGTCTGAGGCAGGTGTTAGATTACTCAGCTGTTCTAGTGGTCTGAGGCAGGTGTTAGATTACTCAGCTGTTCTAGTGGTCTGAGGCAGGTGTTAGATTACTCAGCTGTTCTACGAGTGGTCTGAGGCAGGTGTTAGATTACTCAGCTGTTCTAGTGGTCTGAGGCAGGTGTTAGATTACTCAGCTGTTCTACGAGTGGTCTGGGGCAGGTGTTAGATTACTCAGCTGTTCTAGTGGTCTGAGGCAGGTGTTAGATTACTCAGCTGTTCTAGTGGTCTGAGGCAGGTGTTAGATTACTCAGCTGTTCTAGTGGTCTGAGGCAGGTGTTAGATTACTCAGCTGTTCTACGAGTGGTCTGAGGCAGGTGTTAGATTACTCAGCTGTTCTACGAGTGGTCTGAGGCAGGTGTTAGATTACTCAGCTGTTCTACTAGTGGTCTGAGGCAGGTGTTAGATTACTCAGCTGTTCTAGTGGTCTGAGGCAGGCGTTAGATTACTCAGCTGTTCTAGTGGTCTGAGGCAGGTGTTAGATTACTCAGCTGTTCTACGAGTGGTCTGAGGCAGGTGTTAGATTACTCAGCTGTTCTAGTGGTCTGAGGCAGGTGTTAGATTACTCAGCTGTTCTACGAGTGGTCTGAGGCAGGTGTTAGATTACTCAGCTGTTCTAGTGGTCTGAGGCAGGTGTTAGATTACTCAGCTGTTCTACGAGTGGTCTGAGGCAGGCGTTAGATTACTCAGCTGTTCTAGTGGTCTGAGGCAGGTGTTAGATTACTCAGCTGTTCTACTAGTGGTCTGAGGCAGGCGTTAGATTACTCAGCTGTTCTAGTGGTCTGAGGCAGGTGTTAGATTACTCAGCTGTTCTACTAGTGGTCTGAGGCAGGTGTTAGATTACTCAGCTGTTCTACGAGTGGTCTGAGGCAGGTGTTAGATTACTCAGCTGTTCTACTAGTGGTCTGAGGCAGGTGTTAGATTACTCAGCTGTTCTAGTGGTCTGAGGCAGGCATTAGATTACTCAGCTGTTCTAGTGGTCTGAGGCAGGTGTTAGATTACTCAGCTGTTCTAGTGGTCTGAGGCAGGTGTTAGATTACTCAGCTGTTCTAGTGGTCTGAGGCAGGTGTTAGATTACTCAGCTGTTCTAGTGGTCTTAGGCAGGTGTTAGATTACTCAGCTGTTCTACGAGTGGTCTGAGGCAGGTGTTAGATTACTCAGCTGTTCTAGTGGTCTGAGGCAGGTGTTAGATTACTCAGCTGTTCTAGTGGTTTTAGGCAGGTGTTAGATTACTCAGCTGTTCTACGAGTGGTCTGAGGCAGGTGTTAGATTACTCAGCTGTTCTAGTGGTCTGAGGCAGGTGTTAGATTACTCAGCTGTTCTACGAGTGGTCTGAGGCAGGTGTTAGATTACTCAACTGTTCTACTAGTGGTCTGAGGCAGGTGTTAGATTACTCAGCTGTTCTAGTGGTCTGAGGCAGGTGGTAGATTACTCAGCTGTTCTAGTGGTTGAGGCAGGTGTTAGATACTCAGCTGTTCTAGTGGTCTGAGGCAGGCATTAGATTACTCAGCTGTTCTACTAGTGGCCTGAGGCAGGTGTTAGATTACTCAGCTGTTCTACTAGTGGTCTGAGGCAGGTGTTAGATTACTCAGCTGTTCTACTAGTGGTCTGAGGCAGGTGTTAGATTACTCAGCTGTTCTACTAGTGGTCTGAGGCAGGTGTTAGATTACTCAGCTGTTCTACGAGTGGTCTGAGGCAGGTGTTAGATTACTCAGCTGTTCTAGTGGTCTGAGGCAGGTGTTAGATTACTCAGCTGTTCTAGTGGTCTGAGGCAGGTGTTAGATTACTCAGCTGTTCTAGTGGTCTGAGGCAGGTGTTAGATTACTCAGCTGTTCTAGTGGTCTGAGGCAGGTGTTAGATTACTCAGCTGTTTTAGTGGTCTGAGGCAGGTGTTAGATTACTCAGCTGTTCTAGTGGTCTGAGGCAGGTGTTAGATTACTCAGCTGTTCTAGTGGTCTGAGGCAGGTGTTAGATTACTCAGCTGTTCTAGTGGTCTGAGGCAGGCGTTAGATTAATCAGCTGTTCTAGTGGTCTGAGGCAGGCGTAGATTACTCAGCTGTTCTAGTGGTCTGAGGCAGGTGGTTAGATTACTCAGCTGTTCTAGTGGTCTGAGGCAGGCGTTAGATTACTCAGCTGTTCTAGTGGTCTGAGGCAGGTGTTAGATTACTCAGCTGTTCTACTAGTGGTCTGAGGCAGGTGTTAGATTACTCAGCTGTTCTAGTGGTCTGAGGCCCTGAGTACTGCAGTAACATCGGGCCACTGATACAGGACTAGTAAAGGCCCAGTGCACGACTGTTTAAAAAAAATATATATATTATGATTATTCACGGGGTGCTGTAGTACCCTCAGTATCCCTACTTCCTGCAGCTACGGACACAGGGAGACCGGGACACAGAAGGACAGGGAGATCGGGACACAGGAGGACAGGGAGAACGGGACACAGGAGGACAGGGAGACCGGGACACAGGGAGACCGGGACACAGGAGGACAGGGAGAACGGGACACAGGAGGACAGGGAGAACGGGACACAGGAGGACAGAGAGACCGGGACACAGGGAGACCGGGACACAGGGAGACCGGGACACAGGGGGACAGGGAGACCGGGACACAGGGGGACAGGGAGACCGGGACACAGGGAGACCGGGACACAGGGACACAGGGAGACTGGGACGCAGGGGGACAGGGAGACTGGGACGCAGGGGGACAGGGAGACCGGGACACAGGGAGACCAGAACACAGGGGGACAGGGACACAGGGGGACAGGGAGACCGAGACACAGGGGGACAGGGACACAGGGGGACAGGGAGACAGGGACACATGGGGACAGGGAGACCGGGACACAGGGGGACAGGGAGACCGGGACACAGGGGGACAGGGAGACCAGGACACAGGGAGACCGGGACACAGGGGGACAGGGAGACTGGGACACAGGGGGACAGGGAGACTGGGACACAGGGGGACAGGGAGACCAGGACACAGGGAGACCGGGACACAGGGGGACAGGGAGACCGGGACACAGGGGGACAGGGAGACTGGGACACAGGGGGACAGGGATACCAGAACACAGGGGGACAGGGAGACAGGGACACAGGGGGACCGGGACACAGGGGGACAGGGAGACCGGGACACAGGGGGACAGGGATACAGGGGGACAGGGGGACCAGAACACAGGGGGACAGGGACGGGACCAGGGGACAGGAGACCGGGACACGGGGGACAGGGAGACCGGGACAGAGGGGGACAGGGAGACCGGGACACAGGGGGACAGGGATACAGGGGGACAGGGGGACCAGAACACAGGGGGACAGGTGGACAGGGAGACCAGGACACAGGGAGACCGGGACACAGGGGGACAGGGAGACCAGGACACAGGGAGACCGGGACACAGGGGGACAGGGAGACCGGGACACAGGGGGACAGGGAGACCCAAGAGTACCATGCAGCTCAGAACAACTCAGAGAAACAGTCATAATACATCTTTGATGATGGAGACAATCTTTACTAGATGTTTAAATGTGCTCCTGTTGTATAGATTTAGTTAATATTTACTAGATGTTTAAATGTGCTTCTGTTGTATAGATTTAGTTAATATTTACTAGATGTTTAAATGTGCTCCTGTTGTATAGATTTAGTTAATATTTACTAGATGTTTAAATGTGCTTCTGTTGTATAGATTTAGTTAATATTTACTAGATGTTTAAATGTGCTTCTGTTGTATAGATTTAGTTAATATTTACTAGATGTTTAAATGTGCTCCTGTTGTATAGATTTAGTTATGGTCGACTAAGCAAAGTCTTTGTTGATTTGAATGTAACATTATATTCCTTAGTGTGTGAGGACTGTGTCATTCCAAATCTCATGAAGATGTTTAAGATCAGAAAGAGACTAAAGTTGCATCCTGAATGGCCCCCTATTTCCTATACACTGCACTACATTAAACCAGAGCCCTATGTGTCCTGAATGGCCCCCTATTCCCTATACAGTGCACTACATTAAACCAGAGCCCTATGGGTCCTGGTCCAAAGTAGTGGACTACATTTGGGATTTACTCAAAGTGTTGTGAATACCAGGCATACCATCCAAACCTCAGCCCTCATGATCTCTCAGAACGTAACAGAAAACAAGTTGCAACTAAACTAGAATGGAAACACAGAACTATCCCACGTTTCTGTTAAACTCAAAAGAGGAGATTTATTTAGCACTACCCTATTAAAATCTTTTGTGTTTCCCCGTGAGATTGTTTTTAATATTCTATACACAGAACCACCAGTGTGTGGTTTTGTTCAAATGTACAAAAGTAAAGAACCCACATCAGAAAGAACTGAAAGATGCAATGAAGGACTTTCATGTGCCCCCCCCCCCCCCCCCCCCCCAAAAAAAAAAAAAAAGCCATTTATAGAGTGGTGTGAGAGACTGGGAGATGACAGAGCAGTTAATGAGTTCATGGGTTTTTGATTCATATGCGGTGTGGTTCAGTGTGTGTGTGTGTGTGTGTGTGTGTGTGTGTGTGTGTGTGTGTGTGTGTGTGTGTATTTGTGTTGTGGTAGGTGTGTGGGACGGGTCCTTCCATGCCTTCCAACCCAACGTACATGGACCAGAGCAGAGCTCAGGCAAGGCACAGCCGCACAGGGGTAAGGCAGGACGCCTCAAAATAGTCTACAATCCTTGCTCTAACCAACTCCACTCACCGACATTACATACATACACACGTACACACGTACACACACACACATACATACACGCACACACACACACAAACATGCATGCACACACACACACATTTGCGCACACTTGTGCACATGCACGAACACGCACGCACGCACGCACGCACGCACGCACGCACACATGCACACACACACACACACACACACACACACACACACACACACACACACACACACACACACACACACACACACACACACACACACACACACACACACACACACACACACACACACACATTTAGAGCATTAGTGTAAATGGTGAGAAGAACTAGTGTGGTTTTCTTGGTTTACTGTCAAGATGATTTCCGCTAATTGTTGTTTATGTGACGACCTTGTTGAAGACTTGAAAATACATTTTCTATTTGTCTCGTCTCGCCCCCTTCTGCTCTTGTCTTTCTCAGACAGTGCTCAGCCTCTCTTCTTCTCAGTGCTCAGCCTCTCTTCTTCACAGTGCTCAGCCTCTCTCCTTCACAGTGCTCAGCTTCTCTCCTTCACAGTGCTCAGCCTCTCTCCTTCACAGTGCTCAGCTTCTCTTCTTCACAGTGCTCAGCCTCTCTCCTTCACAGTGCTCAGCCTCTCTTCTTCTCAGTGCTCAGCCTCTCTCCTTCACAGTGCTCAGCCTCTCTCCTTCACAGTGCTCAGCTTTTCTTCTTCACAGTGCTCAGCTTCTCTTCTTCACAGTGCTCAGCCTCTCTCCTTCACAGTGCTCAGCTTCTCTTCTTCACAGTGCTCAGCCTCTCTCCTTCACAGTGCTCAGCCTCTCTTCTTCACAGTGCTCAGCCTCTCTCCTTCACAGTGCTCAGTGTCTCTCATTCACAGTGCTCAGCCTCTTTCCTTCACAGTGCTCAGCCTCTCTCCTTGTCAGTGCTCAGCCTCTCTCCCCTCTCTCCACAGTAAAACAATACTCAGCCTCTCTCCACTCTCTCCACAGTAAAACCATGCTCAGCCTCTCTCCTTGTCAGTGCTCAGCCTCTCTCCCCTCTCTCCACTGTAAAACCGTGCTCAGCCTCTCTCCACTCTCTCCACAGTAAAACAGTGCTCAGCCTCTCTCCCCTCTCTCCACAGTAAAACAGTGCTCAGCCTCTCTCCCCTCTCTCCACAGTAAAACAGTGCTCAGCCTCTCTCCCCTCTCTCCACAGTAAAACAGTGCTCAGCCTCTCTCCCCTCTCTCCACAGTAAAACAGTGCTCAGCCTCTCTCCCCTCTCTCCACAGTAAAACAGTGCTCAGCCTCTCTCCCCTCTCTCCACAGTAAAACAGTGCTCAGCCTCTCTCCCCTCTCTCCACAGTAAAACCGTGCTCAGCCTCTCTCCACTCTCTCCACAGTAAAACCGTGCTCAGCCTCTCTCCACTCTCTCCACAGTAAAACCGTGCTCAGCCTCTCTCCCCTCTCTCCACAGTAAAACAGTGCTCAGCCTCTCTCCCCTCTCTCCACTGTAAAACAGTGCTCAGCCTCTCTCCCCTCTCTCCACAGTAAAACCGTGCTCAGCCTCTCTCCCCTCTCTCCACTGTAAAATAGTGCTCAGCCTCTCTCCCCTCTCTCCACTGTAAAACCGTGCTCAGCCTCTCTCCCCTCTCTCCACAGTAAAACAGTGCTCAGCCTCTCTCCCCTCTCTCCACAGTAAAACAATACTCAGCCTCTCTCCCCTCTCTCCACAGTAAAACAGTGCTCAGCCTCTCTCCACTCTCTCCACATTAAAACCGTGCTCAGCCTCTCTCCACTCTCGTCTCTAAAGGAGACTGAACAAGTGTACAGGTAGATCCATTGTTAGCCCTTCAGTGGTTTGGTTTAGTAAACAACTGAGTGTTGCTGTGCATTTTCTTCATGAGACCCCGATCCCTGATCCCATATCCCCGATCCCCGATCCCTGATCCCATATCCCCGATCCCATATCCCGATCCCCGATCCCTGATCCCATATCCCCGATCCCATATCCCCGATCCCCGATCCCTGATCCCATATCCCGATCCCATATCCCCAATCCCCGATCCCTGATCCCATATCCCGATCCCATATCCCCGATCACTGTTGTAGCTAGATAAATACAGTAGCTAGGTATGTAGCTAGATATATACAGTAGCTAGATAGATACAGTAGCTAGATATATACAGTAGCTAGATAGATACAGTAGCTAGATATGTAGCTAGATAGATATGTAGCTAGATAAATACAGTAGCTAGGTATGTAGCTAGATATATACAGTAGCTAGATAGATACAGTAGCTAGATATATACAGTAGCTAGATAGATACAGTAGCTAGATATGTAGCTAGATAGATATGTAGCTAGATAAATACACTAGCTAGATATGTAGCTAGATAGATACAGTAGCTAGGTATGTAGCTAGATAAATACAGTAGCTAGATATGTAGCTAGATAGATACAGTAGCTAGATATGTAGCTAGATAGATACAGTAGATAGGTAGATACAGTAGATAGGTAATACATAATAAGTAGATACAGTAGATAGTAACCAGATACAGTAGATACAGTAGATAGTAACCAGATACAGTAGATACAGTAGATAGTAACCAGATACAGTAGATACAGTAGATACAGTAGATAGGTAGATTCAGTAGATAGGTAGATAGGTAGATAGGTAATACGTAGTATACAGAGATAGGTATAACAGTAGATACAGTAGATACAGTAGATAGGTAGATACAGTAGATAGTAGATAGGTAGATACAGTAGATATGTAGCTAGATAGATACAGTAGCTAGGTATGTAGCTAGATAAATACAGTAGCTAGATATGTAGCTAGATAGATACAGTAGCTAGATATGTAGCTAGATAGATACAGTAGATAGGTAGATACAGTAGATAGGTAGATACAATAGATAGGTAGATACAGTAGATAGGTAGATACAGTAGATACAGTAGATACAGTAGATAGGTAGATACAGTAGATAGGTAGATACAGTAGATACAGTAGATAGGTAGATACAGTAGATACAGTAGATAGGTAGATACAGTAGATAGGTAGATAGGTAGATACAGTAGATAGGTAGATTCAGTAGATACAGTAGATAGGTAGATACAGTAGATAGGTAGATACAGTAGATAGATAGATACAGTAGATACAGTAGATAGGTAGATACAGTAGATAGGTAGATACAGTAGATAGGTAGATACAGTAGATACAGTAGATAGGTAGATACAGTAGATACAGTAGATACAGTAGATAGGTAGATACAGTAGGTAGATACAGTAGATACAGTAGATAGGTAGATAGGTAGATACAGTAGATACAGTAGATAGGTAGATACAGTAGATACAGTAGATACAGTAGATAGGTAGATACAGTAGATAGGTAGATACAGTAGATACAGTAGATAGGTAGATACAGTAGATAGGTAGATACAGTAGATAGGTAGATACAGTAGATACAGTAGATAGTTGGATACAGTAGATAGGTAGATAGGTAGATACAGTAGATAGGTAGATACAGTAGATACAGTAGATACAGTAGATAGGTAGATACAGTAGATAGGTAGATACAGTAGATACAGTAGATACAGTAGATAGGTAGATACAGTAGATAGGTAGATACAGTGGATAGGTAGATAGGTAGATACAGTAGATAGGTAGATACAGTAGATAGGTAGATACAGTAGATAGGTAGATACAGTAGATAGGTAGATACAGTAGATACAGTAGATACAGTAGATAGGTAGATACAGTAGATAGGTAGATAGGTAGATAGGTAGATACAGTAGATAGGTAGATAGGTAGATACAGTAGATACAGTAGATAGGTAGATAGGTAGATACAGTAGATACAGTAGATACAGTAGATAGGTAGATACAGTAGATAGGTAGATAGGTAGATAGGTAGATACAGTAGATACAGTAGATACAGTAGATACAGTAGATAGGTAGATACAGTAGATAGGTAGATACAGTAGATAGGTAGATACAGTAGATAGGAAGATACAGTAGATAGGTAGATTCAGTAGATAGGTAGATTCAGTAGATAGGTAGATACAGTAGATAGGTAGATACAGTAGATAGGTACTCTGCACTTTCATCTTCTAATCTATTAGATCTCACTGTCACGTTGAATGCAGAAGAGCTTTGAGTTGAAACGTGTTGATGAGGACTATGCAGTCAGAAACCTCCTCTTTCCATTGGTCGGCATATGGACTTTGAAACTTCCCGTGTTATGTGGGTACCATTTTTTTTTTTTAAGAGCAAGGTTTCTCAACACGGTTTTTGTTTTAACTTTACATCCCCATAATCCTCATTGCAACAATTCTATATGCAGACTTTAAAAAACCTAATCATTATGACGTGCCCTGTTTGGAGGGCTAGGCATTCCCTTGCCTGCATAAATCCCAACTGTATAATATGTACATTGTTTCTGTCTCACCAGAGCAGAACGGAGGGGGGGACCCTGATTGGTTCAGAGCAGAACAGAGGGGGGCCTCTGATTGGTTCAGAGCAGAACGGAGGGGGGCCTCTGGTTACTTCAGAGCAATCTGTGCTCTGTGCATGGATGTCTTGATAAGGGGATGTCATTTTAACTATTACATCATGCTTTCTGAGGACAAGAGTGACTGATCAGAGATGGTGCGCTGAGTGTCTTTTTATGCAATAGGTCTGGACTCCTAGCGGACTAGGTGCAGTAGGTCTGGACTCCTAGCGGACTAGGTGCAGTAGGTCTGGACTCCTAGCTGACTAGGTGCAGTAGGTCTGGACTCCTAGCGGACTAGGTGCAGTAGGTCTGGACTCCTAGCTGACTAGGTGCAGTAGGTCTGGACTCCTAGCGCACTAGGTGCAGTAGGTCTGGACTCCTAGGACTAGTGCAGTAGGTCTGGACTCCTAGCTGACTAGGTGCAGTAGGTCTGGACTCCTAGCGGACTAGGTGCAGTAGGTCTGGACTCCTAGCTGACTAGGTGCAGTAGGTCTGGACTCCTAGCGGACTAGGTGCAGTAGGTCTGGACTCCTAGCTGACTAGGTGTAGTAGGTCTGGACTCCTAGCTGACTAGGTGCATTAGGTCTGGACTCCTAGCGGACTAGGTGCAGTAGGTCTGGACACCTAGCGGACTAGATTCAGTAGTTCTGGACTCCTAGCTGACTAGGTGCAGTATGTCTGGACTCCTAGCTGACTGGATGTAGTAGATCTGGACTCCTAGCTGACTAGATGTAGTAGGTCTGGACTCCTAGCTGACTAGATGCAGTAGGTCTGGACTCCTAGCTGACTAGATGCAGTAGGTCTGGACTCCTAGCTGACTAGATGCAGTAGGTCTGGACTCCTAGCTGACTAGATGCAGTAGGTCTGGACTCCTAGCTGACTAGATGCAGTAGATCTGGACTCCTAGCTGACTAGATGCAGTAGGTCTGGACTCCTAGCTGACTAGATGCAGTAGGTCTGGACTCCTAGCGGACTAGATGCAGTAGGTCTGGACTCCTAGCTGACTAGATACAGTAGGTCTGGACACCTAGCTGACTAGATTCAGGTCTGGACTCCTAGCTGACAGATGCAGTAGTCTGGACTCCTAGCTGACTAATGCAGTAGTCTGGACTAATAGCTGACTAGATTCAGGAGTGGACTCCTAGCTGACTAGATGCTGTAGGTCTGGACTCCTAGCTGACTAGATGCAGTAGGTCTGGACTCCTTGCTGACTTTCTGCTGTAGGTCTGGACTCCTAGCTGACTAGATTCAGTAGGTCTGGACTCCTAGCTGACTAGATGCTGTAGGTCTGGACTCCTAGCTGACTTTCTGCTGTAGGTCTGGACTCCTAGCTGACTAGATGCAGTAGGTCTGGACTCCTAGCTGACTAGATTCAGTAGGTCTGGACTCCTAGCTGACTATATGCAGTAGATCTGGACTCCTAGCTGACTTGCTTCTGTAGGTCTGGACTCCTAGCTAACTAGATGCAGTAGGTCTGGACTCCTAGCTGACTAGATTCAGGTCTGGACTCCTAGCTGACTAGATGCAGTAGGTCTGGACTCCTAGCTGACTAGATGTAGTAGGTCTGGATTACTAGCTGACTAGATTCAGGTCTGGACTCCTAGCTGACTAGATGCAGTAGGTCTGGACTCCTAGCTGACTAGGTGCAGTAGGTCTGGACTCCTAGCTGACTAGATGCAGTAGGTCTGGACTCCTAGCTGACTAGATGCAGTAGGTCTGGACTCCTAGCTTACTAGATGCACTAGGTCTGGACTCCTAGCTGACTAGATGTAGTAGGTCTGGATTCCTAGCTGACTAGATTCAGGTCTGGACTCCTAGCTGACTAGGTGCAGTAGGTCTGGACTCCTAGCTGACTAGATGCAGTAGGTCTGGACTCCTAGCTGACTAGAGGCAGTAGGTCTGGACTCCTAGCTGACTAGATGCAGTAGGTCTGGACTCCTAGCTGACTAGGTGCAGTAGGTCTGACTCCTAGCTGACTAGGTGCAGTAGGTCTGGACTCCTACTGACTAGGTGTAGTAGGTCTGGACTCCTAGCTGACTAGATGCAGTAGGTCTGGACTCCTAGCTGACTAGATGCAGTAGGTCTGGACTCCTAGCTGACTAGATTCAGTAGGTCTGGACTCCTAGCTGACTAGATGCAGTAGGTCTGGACTCCTAGCTGACTAGATGCAGTAGGTCTGGACTCCTAGCTGACTAGATGCAGTAGGTCCTGGACTCCTAGCTGACTAGATACAGTAGGTCTGGACTCCTAGCTGACTAGATTCAGGTCTGGACTCCTAGCTGACTAGATGCAGTAGTTCTGGACTCCTAGCTGACTAGATGCAGTAGGTCTGGACTAATAGATGACTAGATTCAGGTCTGGACTCCTAGCTGACTAGATGCTGTAGGTCTGGACTCCTAGCTGACTAGATGCAGTAGGTCTGGACTCCTTGCTGACTTTCGCTGTAGGTCTGGACTCCTAGCTACTAGATTCAGTAGTTCTGGACTCCTAGCTGATTAGATCTGTGGTTCTGGACTCCTAGCTGACTTTCTCTGTAGGTCTGGACTCCTAGCTGACTAGATGCAGTAGGTCTGGACTCCTAGCTACTAGATTCAGTAGGTCTGGACTCCTAGCTGACTAGATGCAGTAGATCTGGACCCCTAGCTGACTTGCTGCTGTAGGTCTGGACTCCTAGCTAACTAGATGCAGTAGGTCTGGACTCCTAGCTGACTAGATTCAGGTCTGGACTCCTAGCTGACTAGATGCAGTAGGTCTGGACTCCTAGCTGACTAGATGCAGTAGGTCTGGACTCCTAGCTGACTAGATGCAGTAGGTCTGGACTCCTAGCTGACTAGATGTAGTAGGTCTGGATTCGTAGCTGACTAGATTCAGGTCTGGACTCCTAGCTGACTAGATGCAATAGGTCTGGACTCCTAGCTGACTAGATGCAGTAGGTCTGGACTCCTAGCTGACTAGATTCAGTAGGTCTGGCTCCTAGCTGACTAGATGCAGTAGTCTGGACTCCTAGCTGACTAGGTGCAGTAGGTCTGGACTCCTAGCTGACTAGGTGCAGTAGGTCTGGACTCCTAGCTGACTAGGTGTAGTAGGTCTGGACTCCTAGCTGACTAGATGCAGTAGGTCTGGACTCCTAGCTGACTAGATGCAGTAGGTCTGGACTCCTAGCTGACTAGATGCAGTAGGTCTGGACTCCTAGCTGACTAGATGCAGTAGGTCTGGACTCCTAGCTGACTAGATGCAGTAGGTCTGGACTCCTAGCTGACTAGATGCAGTAGGTCTGGACTCCTAGCTGACTAGATACAGTAGGTCTGGACTCCTAGCTGACTAGATTCAGGTCTGGACTCCTAGCTGACTAGATGCAGTAGGTCTGGACTCCTAGCTGACTAGATGCAGTAGGTCTGGACTAATAGATGACTAGATTCAGGTCTGGACTCCTAGCTGACTAGATGCTGTAGGTCTGGACTCCTAGCTGACTAGATGCAGTAGGTCTGGACTCCTTGCTGACTTTCTGCTGTAGGTCTGGACTCCTAGCTGACTAGATTCAGTAGGTCTGGACTCCTAGCTGATTAGATGCTGTAGTTCTGGACTCCTAGCTGACTTTCTGCTGTAGGTCTGGACTCCTAGCTGACTAGATGCAGTAGGTCTGGACTCCTAGCTGACTAGATTCAGTAGGTCTGGACTCCTAGCTGACTAGATGCAGTAGATCTGGACTCCTAGCTGACTTGCTGCTGTAGGTCTGGACTCCTAGCTAACTAGATGCAGTAGGTCTGGACTCCTAGCTGACTAGATTCAGGTCTGGACTCCTAGCTGACTAGATGCAGTAGGTCTGGACTCCTAGCTGACTAGATGTAGTAGGTCTGGATTCGTAGCTGACTAGATTCAGGTCTGGACTCCTAGCTGACTAGATGCAATAGGTCTGGACTCCTAGCTGACTAGATGCAGTAGGTCTGGACTCCTAGCTGACTAGATGTTGTAGGTCTGGACTCCTAGCTGACTAGATTCAGGTCTGGACTCCTAG
>NC_052308.1:5659278-5674991 GCF_016432855.1 Salvelinus namaycush
AGGGATTCTCTGCCTCAAACCCTATTATAGGGGCTGAGTCACTGGCTTACTGGTGCTCTTCCATGCGGTCCCTAAGAGGGGTGCGTCATTTGAGTAGGTTGAGTCACTGACGTGATCTTCCTGTCCGGGTTGGTGCCCCCCCCCCCCCCCCCCCTCCCCCCCTTGGGGTCGGGAGATTTTCGTGGGCTGTACTCGGCCTTGTCTCAGGATGGTAAGTTGGTGGTTGAAGGTATCCCTCTAGTGGTGTGGGGGCTGTGCTTTGGCAAAGTGGGTGGGGTTATATCCTGCCTGGTTGGCCCTGTCTGGGGGTATCACACACACACACACACGCACGCACACACACACACACACACACACACACGCACACACACACACACACACACACACACACACACACACACACACACACACACACACACACACACACACACACACACACACACACACACACACACACACACACACGCGCACACACGCCACAGTGTCTCCCGACCCCTCCTGTCTCAGCCTCCAGTATTTATGCTGCAGTAGTTTGTGTCGGGGGGCTAGGGTCAGTCTGTTATATCTGGAGTATTTCTCCTGTCTTATCTGGTGTCCTGTGTGAATTTAAGTATTTAAGTATGCTCTCTCTAATTATCTTTCTTTCTCTCTCTCTCAGAGGATCTGAGCCCTAGGACCATGCCTCAGGACTACCTGGCCTGATGACTCCTTGCTGTCCCCAGTCCACCTGGCCGTGCTGCTGCTCCAGTTTCAACTGTTCTGCCTGCGGCTATGGAACCCTGACCTGTTCACTGGACGTGCTACCTGTCCCGGACCTGCTGTTTTCAACTCTCTCTCTCTACTGCACCTGCTGTCTCCAACTCTGAATGATTGGCTATGAAAAGCCAACTGATATTTACTCCTGAGTAGCTGACCTGTTTCTCCCTCTACAACCACTGTGATTATTATTATTTGACCCTGCTGGTCATCTATGAACCTTTGAACATCTTGGCCATGTTCTGTTATGATCTCCACCCGGCACAGCCAGAAGAGGACTGGCCATCCCTCAGCCTGGTTTGTCTCTAGGTTTCTTCCTAGATTCCTGCCTTTCTAGGGAGTTTTTCCTAGCCACCGTGCTTCTACATCTGCTTTGCTTGTTGTTTGGGGTTTTGGGCTGGGTTTCTGTACAGCACTTTGTGACATCGGCTGATGTCAAAAGGGCTTCATTAATACATTTGATTGAAAATTGTTTTCTAGGGGACCCTACAATCTTTGGCTACATTTAATGTTTTCTCTTAGCTATTTCATGTAGCTAACATATTCATTCTTTTGTAACGGATGTGAAATGGCTAGCTAGTTAGCGGTGGTGCGCGCTGGGTAACGATGCTTTGTGGGTGTCAGTCATTGATGTGTGCAGAGGGTCCCTGGTTCGCGCCCGGGTCGGGGCGAGGGGACGTAATAAAGTTAAACTGTTACATTGATGCTGTTGACCTGGATCACTGGTTGCTGCGGAAAAGGAGGAGGTCGAAAGGGGGGTGAATGTAACTGATGTGAATTGGCTAGCTAGTTAGCGGTGGTGCGCGCTAATAGCGTTTCAATCGGTTACGTCACTTGCTCTGAGGCCTTGAAGTAGTGGTTCCCCTTGCTCTGCAAGGGCCGCGGCTTTTGTGGCGCGATGGGTAACAATGCTTCGTGGGTGTCAGTTGTTGATGTGTGCAGAGGGTCCCTGGTTCGCGCCCGGGTATGGGCGAGGGGACGGACGTAAAGTTAAACTGTTACACTTTGCGTATTCCTCTTTGATTTAGAAGATACTGTTGCACAAAAAACATGCTGATTTAGGTCTACACCATCACTGGTATTATCAGGCTGTAAAGCTAGTTACGTTTGCTCTGACTCAGTACATTTATTAGCTAGCCAGCTAACTAGCGATTAGCATTAGCGGTTAACACGATTTAGGCCCAACTAGCTAAGAAAAGATAAACTAGCCATTAGCAGATGTAAGAAACAAACTAATAGTGTAATTATAGAACGGTAGTGGATTTATATTAAGAAGCAAAGTGAAAACAGCATTGTTGTCATCAACATTGTTGTATGTGCTGCATTGACCACGCAGACTGAACACAAGTGTCTCGTTGTCGAGGAACAACAAACGCGCTCATTGAGTGACAGGGGGCGGGACTAGGTCTGTGTGGAAAGCGGCGTGGAGAGAGAGAGAGAGAGAGAGAGCGGAGAGAGATGACTCAAGTAGCGGAGTAAACTATCAAAATGGATGTTACACATGGCGTATCACAAACCAAACATTAAAATATCGTTATAGAAGGTAAAGTAAAAACCCAAACCAGTCCGTGCATCAATACTGGTATATAGTAAAATATGGTATACAGCCCAGCCCTACCTGTGCATGGAAAAAAAGGTATTTTGCGTCTCAATATATGACAGCCTGTTCCTCTTTCATATCTGCTTTATATTTAGCATATACTGAACAAACAGACCTGCCCTCTGTTTCTTCATCATTAGTGACTTCTCAATAAAAACGGAAAAAGATAACTGCTTCTCACTCTGTCTCTCTCGTGGTGATAGCCAGCGGTTGAAGATGAGTGACCTTTATTCCTCAATACAACAAAATAAAGATAACTGATATTTTGCATACTGACAGTCAGGCGACCCTGACGTTTCCTTTCTCACACATAGCTTCCGGCCTTCAGGATCCTATCGCCCTTATCATACCTGAACTACCACGGATCATTTGCCAAGATTATCCAATCATAATGCCTAATCTGTTCTCTTTCAATTCTGTAGAAAGCCTTCTGCGGTTCACTTCATTTATAACATAACTGTTTACCGTGTGTTGCTCTCTACGGTTAAAATGTATCCTTAACAACAGATATAGGATCAGATTACCCTAACCCCCAATCAACATTAACCATTAAAGTACATGAACACATAACTGACCCTATATCAGTGATTAGGAACAATTTCTACTCAGTTAGAATCTGGCAAATTGCTCAACATAAATAATAATGTGTTGTTGTTCAGGTACTGGAAGCCCAGCTTCTAGATTCAGATTCTCCTTCACTCTCTCCCCCAAAATGTTCCCTCCTTCTCTCTCCCCCATAATGAGGTCTCTCCTTCTCTCTCTCTCCCCCAAAATGTTCCCTCCTTCTCTCTCTCCCATAATGAGTTCCATCCTCTCTCTCTCTCTCTCTCTCTCTCTCTCTCTCTCTCTCTCTCTCTCTCTCTCTCTCTCTCTCTCTCTCTCTCTCATAATGAGTTCCCTCCTTCTCTCTCTCTCCCCCAAAATGTTCCCTCCTTTTCTCTCTCCCATAATGAGTTCCCTCCTTCTCTCTCTCTCTCCCAAAATGTTCCCTCCTTCTCTCTCTCTCCCATAATGAGTTCCGTCCTCTCTCTCTCTCTCTCTCTCTCTCTCTCTCTCTCTCTCTCTCTCTCTCTCTCTCTCATAATGAGTTCCCTCCTTCTCTCTCTCTCATACTGAGTTCTCTCTCTCTCTCTCTCTCTCTCTCTCTCTCTCTCTCTCTCTCTCTCTCTCTCTCTCTCTCTCATAATGAGTTCCCTCCTTCTCTCTCTCTCCCCCAACATGTTCCCTCCTCTCTCTCTCTCAATGAGTTCTCTCCTTCACTCTCTCTCCCCCATAATGAGTTCCCTCCTTCTCTCTCTCTCTCCCAAAATGTTCCCTCCTTCTCTCTCTCTCTCTCTCCCATAATGAATTCCCTCCTCTCTCTCATAATGAGTTCCCTCCTTCTCTCTCTCTCCCCCAACATGTTCCCTCCTCTCTCTCTCTCTCTCTCAATGAGTTCTCTCCTTCACTCTCTCTCCCCCATAATGAGTTCCCTCCTTCTCTCTCTCTCTCCCAAAATGTTCTCTCCTTCTCTCTCTCTCTCTCTCTCTCTCTCCCATAATGAATTCCCTCCTCTCTCTCATAATGAGTTCCCTCCTTCTCTCTCTCTCTCTCTCTCCCATAATGTGTTCCACCTTCCTCCTCTCCCCCCATAATGTGTTCCCTCCCTCTCTCTCCCCCATGAGTTCCCTCATTCTCTCTCTCTCTCTCTCCCATAATGTGTTCCCTCCTCTCTCTCCCATAATGTGTTCCCTCCTTCTCTCTCCCCCATAATGTGTTCCCTCCTTCTCTCTGTATCCCATGAGTTCTCTCTCTCTCTCTCTCTCTCTCTCTCTCTCTCTCTCTCTCTCTCTCTCTCTCATAATGTGTTCCATCTTTCTCTCTCTCTCCCCATAATGTGTTCCCTCCTTCTCTCTCTCCCCCATAATGTGTTCCCTCCTTCTCTCTCTCTCCCATAATGTGTTCCCTCCTTCTCTCTCTCCCCATAATGTGTTCCATCCTTCTCCCTATAAGGTGTTCTCTCCCTGTAGGTGGGAGTGAGGGTACAGCAGGGCAGCTGGTGTACAGGGTCTATCACGCTGGTACCTGTTGATGACAGGTACTGAGTAGTGGGTGTAGTAGCCAACACTCAAACCTCTGCCAACGCTAATGTCGTGTTCTTAATGTCGTGTTCTTAATGTCGTGTTCTTAATGTCGTGTTCTTAATGTCGTGTACTTAATGTCGTGTACTTAATGTCATGTTCTTAATGTCGTGTACTTAATGTCGTGTTCTTAATGTCGTGTTCTTAAACTTCTTTGGGCTGCAAGCCCGAAGCCGGGCACAATATGACAACAGCCACTTCAAGTGCAGGGCGCGAAATTCAAAAGATATTTTTTAGAAATATTTAACTTTCACACATTAACAAGTCCAATACAGCAAATGAAAGATAAACATATTGTGAATCCAGCCAACATGTCCGATTTTTAAAATGTTTTACAGCGAAAACACCACGTATATTTATGTTAGCTCACCACCAAATACAAAAAAGGACAGACATTTTTCACAGCACAGGTAGCATGCACAAAACCAACCTAACTAACCAAGAACCAACCAAACTAACCAAGAAACAACTTCATCAGATGACAGTCTTATAACATGTTATACAATAAATCTATGTTTTGCTCGAAAAATGTGCATATTTGAGGTATAAATCAGTTTTACATTGCAGCTACCATCACAGCTACCGTCACAAATAGCACCGAAGCAGCCAGAGTAATTACAGACACCAACGTGAAATACCTAAATACTCATCATAAAACATTTCTGAAAAATACATGGTGTACAGCAAATGAAAGACAAGCATCTTGTTAATCCAGCCAATATTTCCGATTTCTTAAGTGTTTTACAGCGAAAACACAATATAGCATTATATTAGCTTACCACAATAGCCAGAAACACAAGCAATTTACCAGCAGCAAAAGTTAGCGATCGTAACAAACCAGCAAAAGATATATAATTTTTGACTAACCTTGATAAGCTTCATCAGATGACAGTCCTATAACATCAGGTTATACATACACTTATGTTTTGTTCGAAAATGTGCATATTTAGAGCTGAAATCAGTGGTTATACATTGTGCTAACGTAGCATCTTTTTCCCAGAATGTCCGGATATTTTTATGACACTCAACTATTCTGACCAAATAACTATTCATAAACGTTACTAAAAAATACATGTTGTATAGGAAATGATAGATACACTAGTTCTTAATGCAATCGCCGTGTTAGAATTCTAAAAATAACTTCATTACGACATCCAGCTTAGTTATAGCGAGAGAGTGCCCAAAATCTGGGCGCAAACTAATAGTACACATGTTCGACAGATATATGAAATAGCATCATAAAATGGGTCCTACTTTTGATGATCTTCCATCAGAATGTTGTACAAGGGGTCCTTTGTCGGGAACAATCGTTGTTTGGTTTTAGAATGTCCTCTTCTCCAGTCAATTAGCACGGAAAGCTAGCAAAGTGGCGCGAAGCTCTCCTTCGTGAACAAACGCAGACAAAGCAACACGCCTAACGTCCCGAAAAAATTTCAATAATCTAATAAAACTATATTGAAAAAACATACTTTACGATGATATTGTCACATTTATCAAATAAAATCAAAGCCGGAGATATTAGTCGTCTATAACGACAGCTTTTCAGAAGGCAATACCAGGTCCCTTCTCGCACGTTCCAGAAAACAGGAAATTGGTGTCACGTCATGCCAAGAGCTTTTATTCGACCTCAGATCATGTTATACACTCCATTTCTTCTCTCACTGCCTGTTGACATCTAGTGGAAGGCGTATGAAGTGCATGTATACTAATACATATCAAGCACATTTATAGGCAGGCCCTAGAACAGAGCATCGATTTCAGATTTTCCACTTCCTGTCAGGAAGTTTGCTGCAAAATGAGTTCTGTTTTACTCACAGATATAATTCAAACGGTTTTAGAAACTAGAGAGTGTTTTCTATCCAATAGTAATAATAATATGCATATTGTACGAGCAAGAATTGAGTACGAGGTCGTTTGAAATGGGCACCTTTTATCCAGGCTACTCAATACTGCCCCTGCAGCCCAAACAGGTTAATGTCATGTTCTTAATGTCGTGTTCTTAATGTCATGTTCTTAATGTCATGTTCTTAATGTCGTGTTCTTAATGTCGTGTTCTTAATGTCATGTTCTTAATGTCATGTTCTTAATGTCGAGATCTTAATGTCATGTTCTTAACTTCTTGCGACTACAGGGGGTGCTGTTCCGAATTAGCATTTTGTCGTCTCCAAATTAAACTGCCTAGTACTCAATTCTTGCTCGTACAATATGCATATTATTAATTCTATTGGATAGAAAACACTTTCTAGTTTCATACAAAGTTGGAATGATGTCTGTGGGTGACCCAGAACTCTTTCTACAGCGAAATCCATGACAGACAGTGAAAGGTCTGAGAGCGAAGCTCTGGTTTCAGATCAGTTTTTAAGGTCTCTGTCTATCCTATGGAACGACACGAACTGCACCCGCCTTCCCCTGGATGTCAGTAACCAATGAGAAGTGGAATGGGCCTTCTCCGTAGCTCTCAGAGGTTATAAAAGACCAAGGAGTGAGAGTAGCCCCCCTTTCGACGCTCGCCCTTACGCAGGAAGGGACCTCCGGATGCCATTTTCACAGGCTCGGTTATCAACTTGAAATGTATCCGTCTGTAATTTAATTCGATATAGGACTTAGAAACATCATAAGGTAGTTAATTTAAACCGTTTTATAGCAATTTATATCCGTTTAGTGCGATTTTGATGCATTTCTATGTGAAGCACCGGGCACATTTCGGGGTCCCGGTCGAACGTTAGCGGGCATTTAGACGGACAAAGGACATCTTTCGACCAAAAGAAGATTAAACCCAAGAAAGAATACATTGCCCAAGAATCTGATGGAAGAACAGCTCAAAGTAAGCAATATTTAATATGATAAATCGTTGTTCTGTCGAAATATTTTAAACGCATATTTCGCCATTTTGTTTGGTATAGCTTCACTTGGCGAACCCTGTATTGAAAAGTAAGGATAATTTTAAAAATGTAAGTCAGCGGTTGCATTAAGAACTAATTTGTCTTTCGATTCCTGTCAACTCTGTATTTTTTAGTCAAGTATATGATTAGCTTTGGATTAAACTAGATCACTCTGAAAGCTGACGTCCCTCATTTTGATGCTTGAGTTGTGACTATTTCCATTGTATAACCACGGTTTTGTATGGCTAAATATGCACCTTTTCGAACAAACTGTATATGTATGTTGTAAAATGATGTTACAGGAGTGTCATCGGAAGAATTCTGAGAAGGTTAGTGAAAAAATTAATATATTTTGGCGATGATAACGTTATAGCTCCCTTTGCCTTGAATTCATGCTCTACTAACGTTTGCACATGTGGTATGCTAACTTATCGATTTATTGTGTTTTCGCTGAAAAACGCTTAGAAAATCTGAAATATGGTCTGAAATCACAAGAACTGTGTCTTTCCATTGCTATGCTTTGTCTATTTTTATGAAATGTTTTATGATGAGTAAATTGGTCATACACGTTGCTCTATCTAGTAATTCTAGTCGATTTGTGATGGTCGGTGCAATTGTAAACTGTGATTTCTACCTGAAATATGCACTTTTTTCTAACAACACCTATCCTATACCATAAATATGTTATCAGACTGTCATCTGATGAGTTTTTTTCTTGGTTTGTTGCTATCAATATCTTAGTTTAGCCGAATTGGTGATAGCTAGTGGTGGAGAGAGAAAATGGTGGACAAAGAAAGATGGTGTATTTTGCTAACGTGGTTAGCTAATAGATTTACATATTGTGTCTTCCCTGTAAAACATTTTAAAAAACAGAAATGATGGGTTTATTCACAAGATCTGTATCTTTCATCTGGTGTCTTGGACTTGTGATTTAATGATATTTAGATGCTACTATTTACTTGTGAAGCTATGCTAGCGATGCTAATCAGTGTGGGGGGGGTGGGGGGTGATCCCGGATACGGGGTTGATACAAGTGAAAGGTTAATGTCGAGATCTTAATGTCATGTTCTTAATGTCGAGATCTTAATGTCGTGTTCTTAATGTCGAGATCTTAATGTTATGTTCTTAATGTCGTGTTCTTTAATGTCGTGTTCTTAATGTCGTGTTCTTAATGTCATGTTCTTAATGTCGTGTTCTTAATGTCGTGTTCTTAATGTCGTGTTCTTAATGTCGAGATCTTAATGTCGTGTTCTTAATGTCATGTTCTTAATGTCGAGATCTTAATGTCGAGTTCTTAATGTCGAGATCTTAATGTCATGTTCTTAATGTCGAGATCTTAATGTCATGTTCTTAATGTCGAGATCTTAATGTCGTGTTCGTGTTCTTAATGTCGTGTTCTTAATGTCGTGTTCTTAATGTCGTGTTCTTAATGTCGTGTTCTTAATGTCGAGTTCTTAATGTCGAGTTCTTAATGTCGTGTTCTTAATGTCATGTTCTTAATGTCATGTTCTTAATGTCGAGTTCTTAATGTCGTGTTCTTAATGTCGTGTTCTTAATGTCGTGTTCGTGTTCTTAATGTCGTGTTCTTTAATGTCGTGTTCTTAATGTCATGTTCTTAATGTCGAGTTCTTAATGTCGTGTTCTTAATGTCGTGTTCTTAATGTCGTGTTCTTAATGTCGTGTACTTAATGTCGAGTTCTTAATGTCGTGTTCTTAATGTCGTGTTCTTAATGTCGTGTTCTTAATGTCGTGTTCTTAATGTCGTGTTCTTAATGTCACGTTCTTAATCTCATGTTCTTAATGTTGAGTTCTTAATGTCGTGTTCTTAATGTCGTGTTCTTAATGTTGAGTTCTTAATGTCGTGTTCTTAATGTCGTGTTCTTAATGTCATGTTCTTAATGTCGTGTTCTTAATGTCGTGTTCTTAATGTCACGTTCTTAATCTCATGTTCTTAATGTTGAGTTCTTAATGTCGTGTTCTTAAAACTTCTTCTCAATAGGGGGTGCTGTTTGCACTTTGTAACAATTTCGTTCCCAAATTAAACTGCCTAGTACTCAATTCTTGCTCGTACAATATGCATATTATTATTACTATTGGATAGAAAACACTCTCTAGTTTCTAAAACCGTTTGAATTATATCTGTGAGTAAAACAGAACTGGAGCTAGAGCAATTTTCCTATGAGGATGTGAGAATGCTGAATTCTGCTGGCTGTTCTGAGATCCGTTTATAAATCTGCCTGTCTTCTATTGGTTGAGATGCACTGCATACGCCTTCCCCTGGATGTCAGCGAATAGTGAGAATTGAAATGGTGTTTCTAGGCAGATCTGAGAGCTTATAAATGGTCTGGCAACGTAGGGTCCGTCCTTTCTTCTCCTCGCTCTGACGTAGAAAGGATCTCTGGCTGTCGTTCTAGAATGCTCCCGTTATAGCCCTTAGATATATCCGGCTCTGTTTTTATTAGATATAGGTGTTAAAGACATCATAATGTTGTTATATTAAACCGAGTTATATCAGTTTATATCGGTATATTGCGATTTTCGGATATTTATTTGTCCTGCGTTTTAGTGAGTCGGACACGTCTTTGCCACATGGCTAATGTTTACTGCTAATTCGAACGTTGAAGAGGACAATCTACAACCAAGCAACGATTCTTTTGGACTAAGGACACCTTGCCCAAGATTCTGATGGGAGTTCATCAAAAAGTAAGAACTATATATGATGTTAATTCGTTGTTCTGTTGAAAAATGTAGAACTCATATTCTGTCATTAATCTAGGTGCGGTCTCGCTTTAACGCACGCTGTATGTTGTAGTAACGTTAATTTTAAAAATCTAACACAGCGATTGCATTAAGAACTAATGTATCTTTCATTTGCTGTCCAACCTGTATTTTTTAGTCAAGTTTATGATTAGTTACTGATTAGACTAGGTGCCTCTCCCAAGATTTCTCCCGACATATTGTTGGCAGCCTGGCTACTTTTCTCATTGTATAACCACGATTTGTGCCGCTAAATATGCACATTTTCGAACAAACTCTATATGTATTGTGTAATATGATGTTATAGGACTGTCATCTGATGAAGTTTTGAGAAGGTTAGTCAAAAATGTAATATCTTTTGCTGGTTTATTCGCTATCGCTAATGTGCATGAATCAATGCTGCTGTGTGGTTGGCTATTGTAGTAAGCTAATATAATGCTATATTGTGTTTTCGCTGTAAAACACTTAAAAAATCTGAAATATTGGCTGGATTCACAAGATCTTTGTCTTTCATTTGCTGTACGCTGTGTATTTTTCAGAAATGTTTTATGATGAGTATTTAGGTAATACACGATGGTCTCTGTAGTTATTCTAGTTGCTTTGGTGAGAGTTGTGATGGTGGCTGCAATGGTAAACTATGATTTATACCTGAAATATGCACATTTTTCTAACAAAACATAAGCTATACAATAAATATGTTATCAGACTGTCATCTGATGAAGTTGTTTCTTGGTTAGTGGCTATTTATATCTTTATTTGGTCGAAATTGTGATAGCTACCTATGCAGGAAAAAAATGGTGGGAAAAAAAGTTGTGTCTTTTGCTATCGTGGTTAGCTAATAGATTTACATATTGTGTCTTCCCTGTAAAAAAAATTAAAATCTGAAAAGATGGCTGGATTCACAAGATGTGTATCTTTCATCTGGTGTCTTGGACTTGTGATTTAATGATATTTAGATGCTGGTATTTACTTGTGACGCTATGCTAGGCTATGCTAGTCAGCTTTTTTACTGATGGGGGTGCTCCCGGATCCGGGTTTGTGAGGAAGTAGAGGTTTTAATGTCGTGTTCTTAATGTCGTGTTCTTAATCTCGTGTTCTTGATGTCGTGTTCTTAATGTCATGTTCTTAATGTCGTGTTCTTAATGTCGTGTTCTTAATGTCGTGTTCTTAATGTCATGTTCTTAATGTCGTGTTCTTAATGTCGTGTTCTTAATGTCGAGTTCTTAATGTCGTGTTCTTAATGTCGTGTTCTTAATGTCGTGTTCTTAATGTCACGTTCTTAATGTCGTGTTCTTAATGTCGTGTTCTTAATGTCGTGTTCTTAATGTCGTGTTCTTAATGTCGTGTTCTTAATGTCGTGTTCTTAATGTCGTGTTCTTAATGTCACGTTCTTAATGTCGTGTTCTTAATGTCATGTTCTTAATGTCGTGTTCTTAATGTCGTGTTCTTAATGTCGTGTTCTTAATGTCGTGTTCTTAATGTCGTGTTCTTAATGTCGTGTTCTTAATGTCGTGTTCTTAATGTCACGTTCTTAATGTCGTGTTCTTAATGTCATGTTCTTAATGTCGTGTTCTTAATGTCGTGTTCTTAATGTCATGTTCTTAATGTCATGTTCTTAATGTCGTGTTCTTAATGTCGTGTTCTTAATGTCACGTTCTTAATGTCGTGTTCTTAATGTCATGTTCTTAATGTCATGTTCTTAATGTCGTGTTCTTAATGTCGTGTTCTTAATGTCGAGTTCTTAATGTTGAGTTCTTAATGTCACCTGAGTTCACAACCTTTCCCAAAAGCATCTTAAGTAACCTTTGTAGGAGCGTAGTTATATCGCCGAGCTGTTTCCCAAAACTATCGTTATTAACGTTGCACTAGAAAACGCTCATAGTCTAATGCCTGCCTCAGACCACTAGAACAGCTGAGTAATCTAACGCCTGCCTCAGACCACTCGTAGAACAGCTGAGTAATCTAAAGCCTGCCTCAGACCACTAGAACAGCTGAGTAATCTAACACCTGCCTCAGACCACTAGTAGAACAGCTGAGTAATCTAACACCTGCCTCAGACCACTAGTAGAACAGCTGAGTAATCTAACACCTGCCTCAGACCACTAGTAGAACAGCTGAGTAATCTAACACCTGCCTCAGACCACTAGTAGAACAGCTGAGTAATCTAACACCTGCCTCAGGCCACTAGTAGAACAGCTGAGTAATCTAATGCCTGCCTCAGACCACTAGAACAGCTGAGTAATCTAACACCTGCCTCAGACCACTAGAACAGCTGAGTAATCTACCACCTGCCTCAGACCACTAGAACAGCTGAGTAATCTAACACCTGCCTCAGACCACTAGTAGAACAGTTGAGTAATCTAACACCTGCCTCAGACCACTCGTAGAACAGCTGAGTAATCTAACACCTGCCTCAGACCACTAGAACAGCTGAGTAATCTAACACCTGCCTCAGACCACTCGTAGAACAGCTGAGTAATCTAACACCTGCCTAAAACCACTAGAACAGCTGAGTAATCTAACACCTGCCTCAGACCACTAGAACAGCTGAGTAATCTAACACCTGCCTCAGACCACTCGTAGAACAGCTGAGTAATCTAACACCTGCCTAAGACCACTAGAACAGCTGAGTAATCTAACACCTGCCTCAGACCACTAGAACAGCTGAGTAATCTAACACCTGCCTCAGACCACTAGAACAGCTGAGTAATCTAACACCTGCCTCAGACCACTAGAACAGCTGAGTAATCTAACACCTGCCTCAGACCACTAGTAGAACAGCTGAGTAATCTAACACCTGCCTCAGACCACTCGTAGAACAGCTGAGTAATCTAACACCTGCCTCAGACCACTAGAACAGCTGAGTAATCTAACACCTGCCTCAGACCACTAGAACAGCTGAGTAATCTAACGCCTGCCTCAGACCACTAGTAGAACAGCTGAGTAATCTAACGCCTGCCTCAGACCACTAGAACAGCTGAGTAATCTAACGCCTGCCTCAGACCACTCGTAGAACAGCTGAGTAATCTAACACCTGCCTCAGACCACTCGAACAGCTGAGTAATCTAACACCTGCCTCAGACCACTCGTAGAACAGCTGAGTAATCTAACACCTGCCTCAGACCACTAGAACAGCTGAGTAATCTAACACCTGCCTCAGACCACTCGTAGAACAGCTGAGTAATCTAACACCTGCCTCAGACCACTAGAACAGCTGAGTAATCTAACGCCTGCCTCAGACCACTAGAAGAGCTGAGTAATCTAACACCTGCCTCAGACCACTAGTAGAACAGCTGAGTAATCTAACACCTGCCTCAGACCACTCGTAGAACAGCTGAGTAATCTAACACCTGCCTCAGACCACTAGAACAGCTGAGTAATCTAACACCTGCCTCAGACCACTAGAACAGCTGAGTAATCTAACGCCTGCCTCAGACCACTAGTAGAACAGCTGAGTAATCTAACACCTGC
The DNA here is from genome assembly GCF_016432855.1 of Salvelinus namaycush. Lineage (NCBI taxonomy): Eukaryota > Metazoa > Chordata > Actinopteri > Salmoniformes > Salmonidae > Salvelinus > Salvelinus namaycush. The sequence continues at coordinate 5,672,865 of NC_052308.1, forward strand.
CTCAGACCACTAGAACAGCTGAGTAATCTACCACCTGCCTCAGACCACTTGTAGAACAGCTGAGTAATCTAACACCTGCCTCAGACCACTAGAACAGCTGAGTAATCTAACACCTGCCTCAGACCACTCGTAGAACAGCTGAGTAATCTAACACCTGCCTCAGACCACTAGAACAGCTGAGTAATCTAACACCTGCCTCAGACCACTAGAACAGCTGAGTAATCTAACACCTGCCTCAGACCACTAGAACAGCTGAGTAATCTAACACCTGCCTCAGACCACTAGAACAGCTGAGTAATCTAACACCTGCCTAAGACCACTAGTAGAACAGCTGAGTAATCTAACACCTGCCTCAGACCACTAGAACAGCTGAGTAATCTACCACCTGCCTCAGACCACTAGAACAGCTGAGTAATCTAACACCTGCCTCAGACCACTCGTAGAACAGCTGAGTAATCTAACACCTGCCTCAGACCACTAGAACAGCTGAGTAATCTAACACCTGCCTCAGACCACTAGTAGAACAGCTGAGTAATCTAACACCTGCCTCAGACCACTAGAACAGCTGAGTAATCTAACACCTGCCTCAGACCACTCGTAGAACAGCTGAGTAATCTAACACCTGCCTCAGACCACTCGTAGAACAGCTGAGTAATCTAACACCTGCCTAAAACCACTAGAACAGCTGAGTAATCTAACACCTGCCTCAGACCACTAGAACAGCTGAGTAATCTAACACCTGCCTCAGACCACTAGAACAGCTGAGTAATCTAACACCTGCCTCAGACCACTAGAACAGCTGAGTAATCTAACGCCTGCCTCAGACCACTAGAACAGCTGAGTAATCTAACACCTGCCTCAGACCACTAGTAGAACAGCTGAGTAATCTAACACCTGCCTCAGACCACTCGTAGAACAGCTGAGTAATCTAACACCTGCCTCAGACCACTAGAACAGCTGAGTAATCTAACACCTGCCTCAGACCACTAGAACAGCTGAGTAATCTAACGCCTGCCTCAGACCACTAGAACAGCTGATTAATCTAACGCCTGCCTCAGACCACTAGAACAGCTGAGTAATCTAACACCTGCCTCAGACCACTAGAACAGCTGAGTAATCTAACACCTGCCTCAGACCACTAGAACAGCTGAGTAATCTAACGGCCTGCCTCAGACCACTAGTAGAACAGCTGAGTTAATCTAACACCTGCCTCAGACCACTTAGAACAGCTGAGTAATCTCACGCCTGCCTCAGACCACTCGTAGAACAGCTGAGTAATCTAACACCTGCCTCAGACCACTAGAACAGCTGAGTAATCTAACACCTGCCCTCAGACCACTCGTAGAACAGCTGAGTAATCTAACACCTGCCTCAGACCACTAGAACAGCTGAGTAATCTAACATCCTGGCCTCAAGACCACTACGTCGTAGAACAAGCTGAGTAATCTAACACCTGCTCAGACCACTAGAACAGCTGAGTAATCTAACACCTGCCTCAGACCACTAGAACAGCTGAGTAATCTAACACCTGCCTCAGACCACTAGAACAGCCTGAGTAATCTAACACCTGCCTCAGACCACTAGAACAGCTGAGTAATCTAACCCCTGCCTCAGACCACTAGAAACCTCAGACCACTAGAACAGCTGAGTAATCTAACACTGCCTCAGACCACTAGAACAGCTGAGTAATCTAACACCTGCCTCAGACCACTAGTAGAACAGCTGAGTAATCTAACACCTGCCTCAGACCACTAGAACAGCTGAGTAATCTAACACCTGCCTCAGACCACTAGAACAGCTGAGTAATCTACCACCTGCCTCAGACCACTAGAACAGCTGAGTAATCTAACACCTGCCTCAGACCACTCGTAGAACAGCTGAGTAACCTAACACCTGCCTCAGACCACTAGAACATCTGAGTAATCTAACACCTGCCTCAGACCACTAGTAGAACAGCTGAGTAATCTAACACCTGCCTCAGACCACTAGAACAGCTGAGTAATCTAACGCCTGCCTCAGACCACTAGAACAGCTGAGTAATCTAACACCTGCCTCAGACCACTAGAACAGCTGAGTAATCTAACGCCTGCCTCAGACCACTAGAACAGCTGATTAATCTAACGCCTG